>NC_090786.1:18210000-18467500 GCF_040054535.1 Antennarius striatus | reverse complement strand
CACACACACACACACATATATATTATATATATATACTGCTAAAAAAATTAAAGGAACACTTCGAAAACACATCAGATCTAAAAGGGGGTTAAAATGATCTTAAATATCTTTCCTGATAATAAGTAGGTGATTTATTAGTAACAAAATGATGCCACATAATTTGATAAAAATGAAAATGATCATTGGGGGAAATCAAAGACACCCAAAAATTGAAAGTGGAAAAATGATGCAGCAGACTGGTCCATTTTGCCAAAATGTCATTGTAGCAACTCAAAATGATGTTCAGTAGTTTGTGTGGCCCCAGCAAGCTTGTACGCATGCCTGACGTCGTGGTATGCTCTTAATGTGATGACGGATGGTGTCCTGGGGGATCTCTCAGATCTGGAACAGGGCATCACTTTGCCTCTGGACAGTCTGAGGAGAAACCTGACAGTGCTGGTTGGACTTGAATATAATGTCACAGAGGTGTTCTATTGGGTTTAGGTCGGGTGAACATGGGGACCAGTCAACGGTATCAATTCCTTCATTCTTCTGCATGCATACTACATACTGCATACTCTAGCCAAATGAGGACGAGCATTGTAGTAGACCAGGAGGAACCCAGGTCCCACTGCACCAGAGTAGGTTCTGACAATGGGTCAGAGGATTTCACCCCGATACCTAATAGCAATCAGGGTGCCATTATCTAAACTGTAGAGTTCTGTGTGTCCTTCCAGGGATATACCTCCCCAGACCATCACTGACCCCCCACGAAAGCAGTCATGCTAAATGATGTTGCAGGCAGCATAACGTTCTACGCGGCATCTCCAGACCCTTTCATGTGCTCATGGAAAGGGTCTGGTTGAACCTGACCTCATTGGTGAAAAGCACAGTGCGCCAGTGGCGTAGTTGCCAATTTATTATTATTATTATTATTATTATTATTATTATTTCCTTTACTCTTACTAAACTTGTCAAAATGAAACATGAACTTTGTTCACCAGCAAATTTCCACAGATGGCAGTGTAAAGGGATATAATAATGTGACAAAATGACAAACGATCATTAAATGTAAGGACATAAGTAATCCATAGGAGTACATTCGATTTCCAACATCTGAAAGGACCCTGTGTTGAAAATTGTCAACTCTAATAGAGAATTATTAAAAACATCACCAAACTGCTGTTCATTATGTCACAATAAATGAATTCCATACTTCATTAAAAGTATCATTCAGATTAGAATGAACTAAATTCATACTGATGATTGCGACAAAATTCAAGATTTTTAAAAATTTAAGAATTGTCAAACAATGAATAAAACATTCACCATATATTACTGCTGTATAAGAGGAAGAGGAGATTAAATGAACAGTGCTCAGTCTTTCCATCCAGCCCAGGAACTGCACAGCAGGGTTGTGGACAAGTTAATGGACATCCCACAGCCTCATTTATGTGACCTGTTTTTAACCAGGGGATCTTAGAGCTGTGGAATAAATCTCTCCACTTGTATTTCAGGGCTATCTACATTTTTCATTTCATTTACTCTCATTACCAGGACATAGCCAGGGGCAGAAGCAGGTCAAGCATATGAAATATAAAGCTTTAAAAACGGTTTCTATACAAACTATTTTGTTTCTGAATTCATATCCTCAACAATTGGGAATAGTTATGAATAATCATATAGTAAAATTCCTTCTATTACTAAACACAAATATTGTTCTCTAAGTCTTATTATTTATTTCAATATGTATTTTATTGCATGATTTGATGACAGTTAAGATCAAGTACTGTCAGTATAGGAAACTGGAACTGTAGTAATTACATTACATGCAGGCTGATTTGACACATGATAATAATGTTATTTAAATTCCAACTAGGAAAGTAGGCATCTGAAGAATCTGACAAATGTTTTGAGCAAAAAATGTTTTGACATTTACAAAACAAACAGGAAATGTGCATCTTGTTTTTCTCTGAAGATGAAAGACAAGACATTCTTGAATTCCTGTGGCACTCCTGTCAACAGACCTTTGCAGATGAAAGTGGTCGATAAAGTGGTCTCATCTTTCTACAGCTTCCACACATGAAATAGCTAAAGGTAAGATGCAACAAATCAGCACTTAACGGGCTTGTATGGTATCTTTTTCTATTTTGGTATTGATCCAAATTGCAATGTTAAGTTGTTAGGAATGTGTTTGGATTGCATGTGCTCCAGTGAGCATATTCGTTCACTTTCTGCTTGCTCTTTGATTGTGTGCTGTGTTGCTAGTAATAATTTCTGTTCATTTTTTACATTACAGCTACTTTTAGTAATAACTCTTTGGACATTTATCTTAATAATATTTTAAAGTGTTTTAAACTTAACTACCTAGCAGCTGTTCAGCACCATAAAATCAAATCCAGTACCTACGGTTAGCTAGAACCCAGCAAACCCTATACAGCCAAAACTTCAAGACAGCCAAAACATTAGCCCGCTACAGTTCACCACCAGTCTGTCCACTTTTCCAACAGGTTTTCCCCTCTCAGTAACACAACCATAGCACTCTGGTGATTAGCAACTCCATCCTTAAAAATGCAAAGTTAGCGAGTACTGCGGCCATAGTGACATGTCCACCGGGGACGTAGATTCAGCTGAAGGGAACCTGAAGCTGCTGGCAAAGGCTAAATATAAATACCATGAACTTTTAATTCATTTTCTCTTGTCTCCGGGGGTGGCAGTGGCTCAGTGGTAGAGCGCGCGGTAGAGCGAGTCGTTCAATGTTCTGAGATCGGCGGTTCGATTCCCGCTCCTGCCCAAAAAAACACCCGGAGGTGAGCTGAAAGTGGGAGGCATCAACTCACCTCCGGAGCACTGCTGACGTACCCTTGAGCAAGGCGCCATCCCCCTTACAAGTCGCTCATATGGGTGCACCACAAAGGAGCTGCCTGCCACTCTACCTACCCTGCATACGTACAGGCCCCCTGTGTGTTTTTGTGTGTTCAGGGCATATACATATACCTGTACACACATATACAGGTATATGTATATGCATGATATTCAACTAACTAGAGTCTGCCGCTAATTCCCCTGCGGGGATCATAATTAGTATATAAAATAAATAAATCCATCCATTTTCTGCCGCTGTATCTGCCACAGCGGGTCACGGGGAGCTGGAGCCTATCCCAGCTGGCATATGGCGTGAAGCGGGGGACACGCCGGGCACGACGCCAGTGTGCCACAGAGCCACATAGAAAGACAGACAACCACGCACAAACGCACTCACTCTTACGGGCAATTTGGGACCGGCCAACTAACCTGAAGTGCATGCTTTTGGAGGTGGAAGGAAGCCGGAGAACACGGAGAGCACCCACGCAGATATGGGGATAACATGCAAACTCCACACAGAGCGGGACTCGAACCCGGACCTGCCATGTTGTGCGGCGACAATGCTACCCACTGCGCCACTGCGCCGCCTAAATAAATAAATAACCAAGACGCCCAACAACATCGTTCTCAATAGCATGACAATATTTAACTGCTGGCTGCCTAGGTGGTGTTCACAAAAGAATAGGACTTCATGGATAATTTGCAGATATTCTCTGGATAACCTGGTCATACTAAGAGAGACGTTTGGTATCAATTTTACTTTTGATGGTGCAGCTCTCACCTCAAAAAACCTTGCTCAGTTTGTTAGACAACCAAACTCTGGCAATCCAGACTCAGGACCAGGAGGCATAGATGCAAGAGGAAGAACAATAAGCATACTTTAATGATCCCCTGAGGGAAATTGTTTTTCTGTCTTCTTCTATTGGTATTTTACACACATTTACACACACACACACACACACACACACACACACACACACACACACACACACACACACACACACACACACACACACACACACACACAGTATATAAAAAAATGGTCCCTCTCACCCTTTCGGGGTGGTATCTGTGTGTCATCCTCAAGCTCGGGTCCTCTGCCAGAGGCCTGGGAGTCTGAGGGTTCTGCGCAATATCTTAGCTGTTCCTAGGACTGCGCTCTTCTGGACTGAGGCTTCAGATGTTGTTCCAGGAATCTGCTGGAGCCACTCTTCCAGTTTGGGGGTCACTGCCCCAAGTGCTCCTACTACCACGGGGACCACATTAACCTTAACCTTCCACATCTGTTCCAGCTGTTCTTTCAACCCTTGATATTTCTCAATCTTTTCGTGTTCCTTCTTCCTGATGTTGGCATCAGCTGGAATCGCCACATCTATCACCACTGCTCTCTTCTGCTCTTTGTCCATCACCACTATGTCCGGTTTGTTAGCCAGTTTGTCGGTCTGGAAGCTGAAGTCCCACAGGATCTTAGCCTTGTTGTTCTCAACCACCTTCGGTGGTATGTCCCATTGGGATTTGGGTACTTCTAGTCCATACCGGGTACAGATGTTCCTGTACACTATCACAGCTACTTGGTTGTGCCTTTCCATGTATGCTGAGCTGGCGAGCATCTTACACCCTGCTACCACATGCTGGACTGACTCTGGGGCTTCTTTACATAGCCTGCACCTTGGGTCAGATCTACTGTGGTAGATATTGGCCTCTATTGCCCTTGTAATTAGGGCCTGTTCTTGTGCTGCCATGATCAGTGCCTCTGTGTGGTCTGTCAGTCCAGCTTTATTCAGCCATTGGTAGGTCTTCTTGATATCAGCCACTTCCTCTATCTGACAGTGGTACATGCCGTGTAGGGGCTTGTCCCTCCATGTCGTCTCCTCCTCCTCCTCCTCTTCCTCCTCAGGCTTCTGCTGTCCAAGGCATTCACTGAGCATTTCATCTGTTGGGGCCATCTTCCTGATGTACTCTTGGATTTTTGATGTCTCATCCTGGACAGTGGCCCTGATGCTCACTAGTCCTTGGTCTCCCTCTTTCCGCTTAGTGTACAGCCTCAGGAGGCTGGACTTGGGGTGAAACCCTCCATGCATGGTGAGGAGCTTTCTCGTCTTGATATCTGTGGCTTCCATCTCCTCCTTTGGCCAGCTTATGATCCCAGTGGGATATCTGATGACAGGCAGTGCATACATGTTGATGAGTCGGATCTTGTTCTTGCAATATATATATATATATATATATATATATATATATATATATATATTTATGTGTATATATATATATATATATCTATATAGCAGCTGGATAGTACAGTGGTTAAGTCAACTGACTTGAATGCAGGAGGTTGTGGGTTCGAATCCCGGTCGGGACACAAATGCAGAAAGGGGCGCGGTCTGGGATGCAGGAGGGCGTGGGCATGGTTTAGAACCCCAGACATCGCGGGCACTATCCAGTGAGTGTCCTTAGGCAAGACCCTTAATGCTATACGAGCCTACCTCAAAAATATGAGTGAACACAACAATGACCGAGTCATACCGGCTCGGACGTCGCCCGGGTTAACGAGGTCCGTGTCAGATGCTAGGGAACCAGGGCAATCTGATGACAAATGGGCTACCGGAACAAGACACACATGGACAAGGGCAGAGAATACGGAGTTGTTGGAATGCTACTACACAAGTAATCCCAGAGAGAGGGGATATATGGGGCGGATGTGGGACCAATGGATGCTTTGAAACCCACAATCAAGGCTAACAAAGAAACAGCTGTTAGCCCAGTGTTCCAACATTCGTCACCGAAAACTACTGTCACAACTAGAGATCGATGAAATACTACAACAATGCTACGGCAAGGGGGAGCCAGGACGCCAGGTCAGCAGGGGGGATATCACCCCCCCCCACAATCCGTGATTGGGTACCAAGCCCCAAGAGACATACACAGCCTCAATACAAGAGCTGCTGACCTGCGAAGCAAGATCGTGACCCAAATGGAAACCTGGAGCCTCCGACAAATACCGAAGCTAAGTTGTCAAGTACCTTCAGAAGATCTGCTAGAAGATGTGAATGCTGCAATAAGAACCATCCCCACAGGGAACATAACTGAGACCAACAAGCTGATCCACAGTACAGCAACAGTAATCCTCGAGATGCTGGGATTTAAGATCAACACAGGGCATAACAAACAATACCCTCCATGGAAGAGACGGTTAGAGGCCAAGATAAAGGCGACACGGAGAGAAGTCAGCCAGCTAGCCGAGCTACAGAAGGGGAACATGGTGAATAAAGGGGCACCCAGGAAATACAGCAAGCTCTCCATACCTGAAGCACTCGAAACTGCCAAACAGAGACTAACGGCTCTGGCTACCCGACTGAAGCGATACACCAAGGAGATTGAGGCCAGGAGAATAAACAAGACCTTCTCCACTCAACCAGCAAAGATGTACTCTCAGTGGCTCTCAGTGACCCACCAATAGCTGAGGTGGAGAAATACCGGAAGGGCATATGGGAAAGAAAAGCATCACACAACACCGATGCCCAGTGGCTAGTGGACCTGAGGACTGACCACAGCTGCCTCCCAGAACAAGAACCAGTAACCATCTCAATGGCAGACATCCAAGAAAGAGTGTCAAAGATGAAGAGTTGGTCAGCACCGGGCCCGGATATGATCCATACATACTGGCTAAAGAAGCTGACAGCACTCCACGAGCGTCTAGCAGCACAGATGAACCAGCTGCTAAGGGATGGGACGCACCCAGAATGGTTGACTGAAGGCAGGACAGTCCTGATCATGAAAGACCCACAGAAGGAATCTACCCCAACCTGTCTCAGTACAACATGGAAGCTCCTGTCAGGCATCATGGCAGCTAAGATGAGTAGGCACATGGATCAATATATGAGCGGGACACAGAAAGGAGTTGGTAGTAACACCAGGGGAGCCAAGCACCAGCTACTGGTGGACAGAGCAGTACATAGAGACTGTAAGAATAGGCAGACCAACTTGTGCACCGCCTGGATTGACTACCAGAAAGCCTACGACTCAATGCCACACATGGATGGATACTGGAATGTCTGGAACTGTACAAGATCAACAGGACACTAAGAGCCTTCATCAAGAACTCAATGGGGAAGTGGAAGACAACCCTGGAGACTAACTCCAATTGCCCAAGTTAACATCAATTGCGGCATATACCAAGGGGATGCACTATCACCACTGCTGTTTTGCAAAGGCCTGAACCCCCTCAGTCACATCATCACAAAGAGTGGCTACGGATACCGATTCTGAAGTGGGACAACAATCGGCCATCTCCTCTACATGGATGACATCAAGCTGTATGCCAGGAATGAGGGAGAAATTGACTCACTGATCCACACCACCAGGATCTACAGCGACGACATAGGGATGTCATTCGGATTAGACAAATGTGGCCGGATGGTATCAACAAGAGGCAAGATGATCAGAACTGAAGGGGTTGACCTACCAGGGGGCAGGATAGAAGACATCAAGGACAGCTACAAATACCTTGGAATCCCACAGGCTAATGGCAACCATGAGGAGGCCGCAAGGAAGTCATCCACAGCCAAATACCTCCAGAGAGTAAGTCCTGAGAAGTTAGCTGAATGGCAAGAACAAGGTCCGAGCCATCAACATGTATGCACTGCCTGTCATCAGATACCCCGCTGGGATCATAAGCTGGCCAAAGGAGGAGATAGAAGCCACAGACATCAAGCTCCTCACCATGCATGGAGGGTTTCACCCCAAGTCCAGCATCCTGAGGCTGTACACTAAGCGGAAAGAGGGAGGCCGAGGACTAGTGAGCATCAGGGCCACTGTCCAGGATGAGACATCAAAAATCCAAGAGTACATCAGGAAGATGGCCCCAACAGATGAACTGCTCAGTGAATGCCTTAGACAGCGGAAACCTGAGGAGGAGGAGGAGGAGGAGACGACATGGAGGACCAAGCCCCTACACGGCATGTACCACTGTCAGATAGAGGAAGTGGCTGATATCAAGAAGACCTACCAATGGCTGAATAAAGCTGGACTGACAGACAGCACAGAGGCACTGATCCAGGCAGCACAAGAACAGGCCCTAAGTACAAGAGCAATAGAGGCCAATATCTACCACAGTAGATCTGACCCAAGGTGCAGGCTATGTAAAGAAGCCCCAGAGTCAGTCCAGCATGTGGTAGCAGGGTGTAAGATGCTCGCCAGCTCAGCATACATGGAAAGGCACAACCAAGTAGCTGTGATAGTGTACAGGAACATCTGTACCCGGTATGGACTAGAAGTACCCAAATCCCAATGGGACATACCACCGAAGGTGGTTGAGAACGGCAAGGCTAAGATCCTGTGGGACTTCAGCTTCCAGACCGACAAACTGGCTAACAAACCGGACATAGTGGTGATGGACAAAGAGCAGAAGAGAGCAGTGGTGATAGATGTGGCAATTCCAGCTGATGCCAACATCAGGAAGAAGGAACACGAAAAGATTGAGAAATATCAAGGGTTGAAAGAATAGCTGGAACAGATGTGGAAGGTTAAGGTTAATGTGGTCCCCGTGGTAGTAGGAGCACTTGGGGCAGTGACCCCCAAACTGGAAGAGTGGCTCCAGCAGATTCCTTGAACAACATCTGAAGCCTCAGTCCAGAAGAGCGCAGTCCTAGGAACAGCGAAGATACTGTGCAGAACCCTCAGACTCCCAGGCCTTTGGTACAGGACCCCAGCTTGAGGATGACACACAGATACCACCCTGAAAAATGGATGAATGGATGGATCTTTTATCAGATCACCATATAGATATTTTTTGCCTAACTCAATCCTTGCTAGGTCCTTCAGAAAAATTGAAGCCAGTCCTCCCAGCCATTTTAACTCTCAAATTCTTTGACACACCAGCAGAGAGTTGAGTTGGCATAATTTTTAACTCAAAAAGGAGAAGTAACCCTTAACTATATCTCATTGGAAAATCACACGTCATTATTAAACTCAATCAACCTCTCCCAGACATTAAGGGAACCCCTCATCCCTTTAATTACTCCTCGGATCTTGTTCTCACATCAGATCACCAATTCTTCACAGTGCTTTCCATTATTAGACCACACACCATCAGACGAAACTGCTTTGACTTAGATATCTGTGGCTAAATTCAAGGAAGTGATCCCATGAATCCCAAACTCGTTATTGAGTTTTAGCATTACTGAGAAATCAAATGGTAACATTGGTCCTAACCAAAGCACCTTGTAGGTGGTGCTGGCTAGTTGATGTGCACAACACTTAACTCCAAGGCTCCCTTAAAAATCAAAAAAATAATACCAAAAATGCTAATGTCTACTGTATTTGTCTATTTGCTTTAGTTTGATCATTAAAGCAAATAGTGTGAAGCCATAGAGAGTATGGAGCTCAACTAAATTGAACAAGTTTGGCAAGACAAACTCAAAATATATAGAAATTGAGCATCATGATAAGTGCTTTGGGGAATCCAAGAATGGGTTGCACCTTCCTCCAATCAGGGTGTAAATAGATTACATTATAACATTAACAACATCAAAGGTATGCACCAGATGCTTGATGGACAAACTACAGGCAAACATCAAGTGGGTGAGAATGGAGATAGAGATGTAACCCAGCAGATAATGCAGTTTCTCCATTATTAAAGGTCAACTGTCCAATGAGATTAACTCATCATCAACTTCATTGATTTTGAGAAGGCATTCGGTAGCCTTCACAGGGACAGTCTTTGCTACTGCCTGGACCAGGAAGTAGCAAAGATTATTCAGGATGAAGTGAGGAGGTCATTGAAGAGGACGAAGAGTGGTAAAGCACTCGGTTCTGATAATATACCTGTGGAGGTATGGATGTGTCTAGGAGAGGTGGCAGTAGAGTTTCTGACTGGGTTGTTCAACAGGATCTTAGATAGTGAGAAGATGCCTGAGGAATGGAGAAGTGTTCTCATGCCCATTTTTAAAAAGAAGGGAGATGTGCAAAAGTTGTGGCAACTACAGAGGAATAAAGCAGATGAGCCATACAATGAAGTTATGGGAAAGAGTAGATGAAGCTAGTCTAAGGGCAGAAGTGAGCATTTGTGAGCAGAAGTATGGTTTTATGCCCAAAAAAGAGTACTACAAATGCAGTATTTGCTTTGAGGATGTTGATAGAGAAGTACAAAGAAGGCCAGAGGGAGCTGCATTGTGTTTTTGTACATCTGGAGAAAGTTTATGTCAGGGTTCCCAGAGAGGGACTGTGATAATGTATTAAGAAGTCTGGAGTGGCAGAGAAGCATGTTAGAGCGGGGCAGGACATGTATGAGGACTGTAAGACAGTGGTGAGGTGTACTGTAGGTGTGAAAGAGGAGTTCAAGGTGGAGGTGGGACTGCATCAGAGATCAGCTCTGGGCCCCTTCTTGTCCGCTATAGTGAACAAGCCGGACCTTGTCTGTCCGGCTGATAGACAAGGTTAGACAGGAATCTCCATGGACTATGATGTTTGCAGATGACATTGTGATCTGTAGTGAGAGCAGGGAACAGGTGGAGGAGAAGCTAGAGAGGTGAAGGTTTTTCCTGGAAAGGAGAGGAATGAAGGTTAGCTGCGATAAGACAGAGTACATGTGTGTGAATGAGAGGACCTAAGTGGAAGAGTGAGGTTACAGGGAGAAGAGATCAAGAAGGTGGAGGATTTTAAATACTTAGGTCAAAAGTCCAGAGTAATGGACAGTGTGGAAAAAGAGGTGAAGAAGCGTGTACAGGCAGGATGGAACGGGTGGAGGAAAGTGTCAGGTATGATGTCTGATAGAAGAGTTTCAGCTAAAATTACAAGGAACGGTGTACAAAACTGTGGTGAGACCAGCGATGTTGTTTGATCTAGAGACAGTATCACTGAGGAAAAGACAGGAAACAAAGCTGGAGGTAGCATATATGAAGATGCTGAGGTTCTCTTTGGGAGTGACCAGGATGTATAGGATTAGAAATTAGTACATCAGAGGTTTTGGAGATAAAGTCAGAGAGGCCAGACTGAGATGGTTTGGACATGTCCAGAGGAGAGACAGTGAATATATTGGTAGAAGGATGCTGAGTTTTGAGCTGTGTAAGATAAGCTAAAATTTAAATGAAGTATATGTGTGTTTCTAAAGTGTCATAATCTACATTTAGAAGTGCTGCACCCGAATGTACTAACAAACACATCCTGTTCCAGTTAATCACCTACTGCAGACAGCTACAACCTTGATGACGATTAGAATGTTCCAACATAGATAACCACAAGTTAACTCCCAACATGTAGAAAAACGTCTTATTGTTCTTGACCTTGTGTGTGATCTAAACTGTTACGACGCCTGCGCCCGTCTTTATCTAACCCTGCTCTATCCATTTTTTAATAAAAGAAAGCAGCCGGGTGGGACAGAGTTAGAGTCTACTTTGAATTGCACCAAGTCAAGTGCATCTCTTCTGTGTCTCTCCCTGCTGCAGCTGGTGAAACTTTAAAACCTCTCTGGGTGCCTTTGTCTGATGACCCTGGTCTAGCTTAGAACAGTTTTTGAGTGAATGTTCGAGATTTAGACCCAACAAACTGCCAGGCAGGAGGCCTAGAGATAGACCAAAAAGGAGGTTTATGGATTTAGCGAAAGAGGACATGAAGGTAGTCGGTGTGAGAGAAGAGGATGCAGAAGACAGGGTTAGATGGAGGCAACTGATTCACTTTGGTGACTCCAGACAGGAAAAGCCGAAAGGAAAAGTAGAAGAAGAATCGACCTACTGATGGTTCTGTATGCCACACATATACCACAGAGAAAGTTTTCCATATCGAAAATTTTTTTTCTTTAAAACAAGGACATCTTTCTAATCAGGAACTAAGACTCTACTGCGCCCTAACCGCTTCATTTCAATACACTCACTACAGCTACCATTATTTCAGAGAAAGACTCTGTGCACTCATTATAGCTGCTTGTCAAACTGCAAGACACCAGGATGACTGCGGGCTGAACCTAACTGAATAGTGAATGCAGAGGAATGTCAAGATCTCTGTCAATCAAGCATCTCTTTGCGCATATTTCTGCACCAATGCCACAAAAACTTTTAATTAACATAAATTAGTTCTCAGACCAATGGGACTAGGTCACACTTTCAGACTTACAGAAAAATCCGGGTCAGAAAATGCGCCAACATAGAGATGGGTGAGATGAGTGTAATAATGATCTTCAGATGTGTCTCATTCTTCCTAATGCTGCTGTTGAGGAATCCTGTCCATTTATTGACCATATGTGTGGCATAATCTCTAAATTTCTTTTGAGGGTGTTGTGTGGAAATCCAACGGGGCACAATTGGGCACTTAAACATAGGTAAAAAAGTAACAATGGTGGAGTGACTTTGAATTAATGCTTATGAAATTAGTTTAATCTGATTAATTTGTACATAATTTGTTAGAAGCAAACCAAATAAAGTTATAGATTTTATTTAACTTTCCTGGCTCATATTGTAGTTGTATTGTAGTTCTTCCCTTTTCTTCACTAAATGCATGGATCATTTAAATCAAGAACAGAAGTTGATGTAAATAAGTTAGTTACATCCAATGTTATGTGATGGTGAGAGGAATGGTGAGAGGCATTCCAAAGAGACAGCAGAGAGGAAGTGGCCTGACAGGGCTGGTGTGTATTGCTATTAATGCAGTGTTATTCGATGCGACCGGCTGATGAGAACAGCTGATAGCCCAAGATCATGATAGCAGGAAATTAAAATTGAGCATAGATGAGAGGATGAATATCAGAATGACATGAGTATAAATGATTGCCTCACAGCAAAGGTTTCGTCATCTTGACTGAACTTAATTACAACTTTATCATTACATTGTGAATGCTGGTATATAATTAAAGTGTTTGTAATCTCTAGTGTCTTAATTATTGTCATTTTATTTTCATTCTTCTTTCATATGTTATCCTGTCTTCATATTATTTATTTTATTATTATTATTTCTCTTCTTTTCATGACAAGTTTGATTATTTGTACTTGTACATAATAATCAACTCTTTATCTGCTGTCATGTTATAGAATCATCCCAGAGATGTTTCAACTTGGGTCAGAAGGTTTCACCGACACATAATTATTAAGCCTTTTCTTTTCTAGTAGTTTATGCTAGAATAGCATTTTTGGACCCGATACAGCCTTGAGGTAGGAATGTGCTCTCCTACTGCAATTCTAGCAGATTAAACTATCAAATACATGCAAGTAAGATTTTATAAACATTTTACTGAGAAGATCTGTGAAACTGAAAAAAACACACAAAAACAGCATGTCAGCCCTGATCCTTATATATTAGTAAATACAAGACATATTAATATATACTAGAGTTGTTATTAACGCCACACAGTCCAATGGTAACAAATGGCGTTTAGGTCAATGCTAACATAATATGCAAACAGGCTAGCGCATTAGCATCAGTAGCCCAATTAACTTTTACATACACACAGTAAACCAAAACGGGACACTATAACTAGTTAGTCACTCAAACAATATGTGCATTCACTCACAGACTTATGAGCCTTCTAGGTACCGCAGGAAGAAAAAGAATGGTGAGTGGAAACAAATGGCATGACTTGTTGAACTACAGCTAAGAACTACAGAAGAGTGCAGCAACAAACAGTGCAGCAGCTGAAACTCTGAGAGAATCCTCTCGACACAACATGATTTGAGATTATTTCTTGATAAATAAATGTGATAATGTTGGCTTGTTACATTGTCGCTTGCTGTATATTTATATAACAGCGCTGCTACGGACCGTGATGACTCCGATTGCATTGATTCCGCTGTATGGCGCTCCGTAACTAATGATACATTTTGTTTTTCCAAGTCACCATTGATCATAAAACAACAAAAATGCCACCAAAACTTTTGTTTAATTATGTACTTCAAATACACACCTAGTTAATTTTGACTTTACAGTACCTTTAATTTCAGCTTAAAATTTACACTTTTATTTTCCAATTTCTGAAAAAATCTAAATCTTACATGAAATCCTTTTATTTGAAATAACGCATTAAATGAATGTCCAACAAATAGTTAACTCTTTTAAAAAAAATCTAAAACCAATGTGATAGGTGCATACTGGCAAAACTAAGAACTCTCACCCAATACTTCTTTGGGTTTTTGGCAATGTTACGAGATGCTACAAAAACACTTTTGCAGTATTTTTCTGAAATATTTGAGTGAATATCAGTGACCATCTTAAAACTAAAGACAGAATTTTATTTGCACTTGTATTATTGGTTTACAAATTGTAGACCCAATATTCTGTTACGTTTGAAAACACATTGGCGGTCTGCACATTTCACCAGTGTGATAATGTTGCTTCATTGTTTCTTATATTTCCTTGGACACTGAGAAACATCTGTTTGAAATTGAAATTCAGTCCTAGAGCATAATTTTTATTGTTCTTGTGTCAAAATAAGTTTTCCATATTCTATAAATGTTGTGTCTGATGTCCCGTTTTTTGTGTTTTAAAACTGAAAAGAAAGCTGAAAAGCATCCCCGTCAGATGTTGAATCAGTGCTTCATTTGCCTTTTTGCATGTTGATGCGGGATTAACGCAGTTAAAGGTCAAGTGTATTTTCCGTTAGATCTGCCTCTGTTCTGCTTTTCATCTGTCGTGAATCAATAATGTGGTTCCCTTGCTTTTTTCAGGAGATTCTTGGTTCTTGTTAACGACCAGATACTTTTACATCGTGTGTCCTTGAAAGAGGTTCAACAGATAATTACAGTTTCGCTTGACCCTTGGGTCATTGTTATTGACAAGTGGTGTTGATGTGCCAGTAAAAAATAAGCATGCGAATACTTTCCAAGGCAGCAGTTCTCTGTATGCAGTAGTCAGGCATCATTGTACCTTCCAAACCATTAAAAACCCAATCATCCTGAACAAAAAGAGTCTGAATTGGTTTGCAGACTTCCTTCCTACTGCTGACACTGATCAGTACCTCCCAGGTAATATGAGAGAAATGTTTTCCATAGAGTTTTGGGAGACTGTGTGTTTTTTGGGAAATGATAAGGTATTTGCAATCGCCTGAGCTGGAAGGTTATTCAGACAAGTAGGTTATTCAGACAGGTCACTGACCATACAAGGGTTATTTCCAGGAGGTGGTGGAACACCTGAGTGTTGTGAAGTGTAAATTTTGTTGGACTGGGCTTGGGTTTAAAATCTGAAATGTTTTTGCATTTAAGAGATCTGAGATCATCACATTCCATAATTTGTCAGAGAATTAGCGAAGTCTCATGAACGAGGAAGAATTTCCCTGATGATTTGGCGACAAGGTTGGGATGGATGTTCTAATGATTGATGGCAGAATTCTTCACTGGACTCAAGGATAGCTCTGCTCCTACGATATAGCAGAGAACTATTTATCTTATTATTTACGGTAATTTAAACGTTTATTAACCCTACCCATACTGATATTAAACCGCTTTCTATCTGTATTACCTTTTCCCACACTCTTATTGACTGTTTAAAGCATTTTTTGTCTCATAGAAGTCTGAGACTCACGGAACGCACCGCACTTCCGGATGCTGTCAGCCAATAGAATATGTGTATGGTATCATGTAACTACCTACTAAAAATCTGCAATGAGGTGAAGTTGCGAGTGAAGTTGCGAGTTTTGATGCAAGGGTGCACTGTATTTCTTTTTACTAAATGTTACACCTGAACTAGGACTCAAACCCAAATGCACGACTCAGAAAGAGAAGTTCAAATCAATTATGGTACTCATTCCTCCCCACTCATTTCAGACCTTGACTTCCTCCCTTCGCATGATTTTCCTGCCAGTGTGATTGTTGTCCCCATCCTGACTGGTTCCTCCTGTGATCCCCTACCTCATGTATAAATAGTCTGTGTCTCCCTTTGTACCCCAACACAAGTGATAATGGTGGCAAAAGTTTGAGTCTGCAGGGAGTTTAGGGAGGCTGTGGAGGAGGACTACTGGTCAGCATTGAAGAAATTCTGGCAAACCGTGCTGCTCCGCAGGAGGGGAAACCTGTGTGCACCTACACTGTTTTTCAGTGGAGGCCAGGATTTCAACTCTTATCTGTCAGCATTCCGTACCCAGTGACCAATAAGTTATTTTTCATGTCTGTCTGAAACAGAGTGGTGGTACAATGTTTATGATCTGACGCAGCTGCTGTGTTCTCCTGCTGTTCATGTCCCACTGTGATTCCTGCAAGCAAAAAACATCAATGCTCCACGAAACTCAAGCACAAGTGTTGCACTTACTGTCTGTGTTTGCAGGTAACAGTTAAACATTGTATTGTCCTTAGCTTACCAACTGTGCTCACTGTGTGTGATGCATTATTTCATATCCTAATCTTTCAATTTTATTATGTTTATATTATGTTTTTGTTGGTAGGTTTCTTAAAAGATATCCAGTGGTTCCAGTGTATTACCTTCCCCATATGAATTTAACCATGTCTTCAAGTGTATCTTTCAGAAGGTGTAATGGAATGGAATGGGCTTGAATAAGTATAAAAGCTGAAATACTTTTACAAGTATCAGTGTCTCATTGTCCAAGTGCCACTCAGCGTATCGGTATGGATTAAAGCAATCTGATGCATCACACTGAGTCTGTAATTCAACGGAGAATTAGCAACTGAAACAGAACAAATTTCCCTCAGTTACTCCACATTGCCAAGTGCAGACTGGCGGTGTTGGATAGTGGTGTTAAGACCAGATAAGAATCTCGATTTGGTGCAATTAGGTGGGCTGAAGCTGACACTATAAGATCTCAGTTGAACATTCTTGAATTGATGCGATGTGTACGAGATGGCTGTCTACAAGCTTGCTCTGAAGAAATGTGAACAGACAACATGAGACAGTCCTCCTTTATGTAGAGTTGTACATTAGAGGTGTAAAATCTATTCTTCTTCAGAGGATGTTCTGAAAATTTTTAAACTTATTAAACAGTATAATCTCCCCGCCTCCAGTTTGTATTTGAATAAGTTCACTTGAAAACCTCACACTGTCACGCTTTAAGTCCATCCAGCACCTGTCAATCAAGAGCCCAACCAATCAAGAGCCCAACCAATCAAGCGCCCAACCAATCACGGCACATCTATCAGAAGGAATCACGTAAACAATATGGCGTAACGCACCGGACAGCGAGGTTCATTGCTGCGGTTATGCCTTTCGTCCACAAGTCAATGCAGATATCCGGAACAACATTTTTTGTTTTTTAAACGCCTGGTATATGTTGTCATGGGACACTGTAACCGAAACTTTTTCTATCCGGTGGCCATGTCTGTGATGAAAACCGCTATGACGTCAGTGTGTGTGACCCGTGTCTACATGTACACACAGAATGGACGGAATTAAAACCGTCCATTTTCTGACGTATAACAGCTACACATCGAACATGTTGATAAACATGCTTGACAGTTGGATATTAGTTTGTCTGTTTCTTTCCAAAAGTTGGAAAAAATGTTTTTAAATAAAAACCAATGATATGACCATGACCAAGCATAATCACTGGCTATACCTCAACATTACAAAAGCACAATCTTTGTCCATAGCCTAACCCCAACCACCGTCCCCTCACTGTACATGTTTATTGTATTTTCATTTTCGTAATGTCCAAATGATAATTTTCCATACTGCCTGTGTGTGTGTGTGTGTGTGTGTGTGTGTGTGTGTGTGTGTGTGTGTGTGTGTGTGTGTGTTTGTGTGTATACTGTATACGTGTGCAAGTATTTGGAGGTAAAAGTAATTTCCCTACGGGAATTATTAAAGGGACAGTAAAGTCCTAATGAGCCAGGTCTGTATTTGAAGTGCATAAGTGAAAAAAAGGCTTGGTGGCATTTTTATTTTTTTTATGAGCAATGGGTACTTATAAAAATTAAATTTATCGTAAGTTATGGAGCGTTCCATGACAGCGCAAGTGACGCAATCGTAGACATTGGGGTGAATCCATATCAATGCCGATAAAGCAAGCGACAAGCTAACCAGCTGACATTTTCACTATTATTTATCAGGATATCATCTAAAATCATGACATCATCATCAGATACTGAGGACGAGTTCCCTCTGAACCCAAACCTGGGGGTGTAACTATCCTGTATAATTATTACCCGATGTATGCGGACAATGAGAGATAGATAGATAGATAGATAGATAGATAGATAGATAGATAGATAGATAGATTAATAATTCCGGAGGAAATTGCACATATTCACTGCTCAGCCAAACACCAGGAAAAAACAAAAACAAAACAGAACATACCACAAGACATACACTACACTAACAGACACATGTAGCATTAACAGTACATATACTAAAAAGAATAAAAATATAAACAGTATAAAATTAAAATATAAACAGTATAAAATTAAATTAAATCATTTAACCGCCTGCTGACCTCTCCACCTGCCCCCAGCTGTTGTTCATGATGGCCCTGAATTTAGACATGGTCCTGCTCCCTAGAACTGTCACCACAGAGTCCAGGCTCAGCCCGACCACTGAGCCCGCTCTGCGGATGAGTTGTTAAGACGGTCTATATCTCTTTTCCTGGCCCCCCAACCCCAACACACAATGGCGTATGACAGCACACTGGAGACTACGGACTGATAGAATATGAGAAGGAGCTTAGGACAGATGTTGAAGGAGGCCAGCCTCCTCAGGAAGTACATCCTGCTCTGCCCGTTCTTGTACACACAGTCCGAGTTGAGTGACCAGTCCAGTCTGCTGTCTAGCTGCTTTGCCAGGTACTTATAGTTTCCTACAACCTCCACCTCACTGCCCTCGATGATCATTGGTTGTGGAGAGGGAGGTGCCCGCCAGAAATCCAGTGCCATCTCCTTGGTCTTGGAGACGTTGAGCTGGAGCTGGTTCTGTTGGCACCACTCCACGAAGTCAGCCACCAATGCCCTGTACTCCCCCTCATCACCCTACCGGATACATGCCACAATTGCAGTGTCATCAGAGTACTTCTGTATGTGGCATGTATCCGAGTTGTGCTTGAAGTCCGATGTGTAGAGGGTGAAGAGACCGGGGGAGAACACGGTCCCCTGTGGCGCCTCCGTCCTGCTGGTCACCATAGAATAAAAACAGTCCCCCAATACAGACATACTGGGGTCTGTCCGTTAGGTAGTCCGTGATCCAGCTCAAGAGGTAGGGGTCCACAGCCATGGAGGTCAGTGTGTCCTGTAGGAGCCGGGGCTGGATGATGTTGAAGACGCTCGAAAAATCAAAGAAGAGCACCCTGACGGCACAGCCCCGGTGTCCAGGTAGGAGAGTACAAGGTGGAGGAGGGACAAGACAACCCCAACCTTGGCCTGATAGGCGAACTGGAGAGGGTCCATTGCACCCTGCCCCTGTGGACGCATGAGCTCCAGGACCAGTCGCTGTAGGGTCTTCATTATGTGGGAGGTAAGAGCGACCGGTCGGTTGTCGTTGAGCTCAGTAGGGCGTCTTTTCGTGGGTACCACGAAGATGCAGGAAGTCCTCCGAAGTGACGGGACCCTCCCCAGCCGCAGACTGAGGTTGAACAATCGCTGCAGGGGGTCCCCTGAGAGTTTGGACATCTAGCAACTCATCCCAGGTGTCTTCATCTGAATCACATTCTGACACAGATATTCAACTAGTTATAATGTCCCATTTTGGTTTAATGTGTGTATGTAAAAGTTAATCGTGCTACCGATGCTAACGCGCTAGCCTGTCAATGAGATTTTGCATATTATGTTAGGATTGACTAACTGCCATTCGTTACTATTGGACTGAGATAATAACAACTGTAGTTTATATTAATATGTCTTGTATTTATGAATGTATAAGAATCAGGGCCTGCTGTCTTTGTATGTTTCATTTCAGTATCACTGATCATCTCAGTAAATAGACCTGTCAAACACTTTGGATATTGTTTACTTTTCGCGAGTGCCATTATTGCATGATAATCTGTTAATAAAAACATTTATACTATATCTCGAGAAGATCCAGACATGAATTAATTATCCACTAAAACTTCAGAGTTCTGAATAAATACTATGAGTTGTCCGAAAATGATCTTTCCTTCAAATCTCTTTGGAAATCATCTGGGTGCTCATGACAGATCCTCAGAACTTTGGTCATTTTGACCCTGTTTATCCTTGCTTTCCATTTCCTTCATAGCTTCCCAGAAGGTATTCTGAAGAAAGATAGGTCCTTGTGATCGGTCCTTGATAGGTCTTTGTGTTTCTGTCCTGTTGTGTTGGCACAACCATTACCTCACAGGTAACCATGTTCTTTACCAGGTTTATGGCTTCGGTGATCGCACTCTGTTCTAATGGCTGCCCTGACTGATGAAGCGAAGTGTGTCGCCCATGACGTATGACCCCATGTGACCACTGGGTGCGGAATCTGCTGCAGTGCAGATTTTAAGGTTTTTTGACCAAAGACTTAATTTTATTTTTTATTTTTTATACACACACACACACACACACACACACACACACACACACACACACACACACACACACACACACACACACACACACACACACACACACACACACAGTGTAGTGCCATCACTAAAATATACATGTTTTACATACTTATTTTGCTGACATTTTTATTCACAGGATTTCTGCAAAATGCCACACACTTCAAATTCATATCAACTGATATATTAGCATCCAGGAGATATCGTACTAGAACAAATGAAGCCTTACGAAGCTTGAAGAGCTCCTGAGAGCATTGTAGAATTAAATAAACAGCTATCGTCACAAAAAATACTCTATTTTCTGTTTAATGTCCATAGACATATAATGCAAACCAAACACAAGAAAACAAACGTTTTCTTGTGTACAGTTTTGGCCGGCGTCTACCTGGACGTTCAGGCCGCTAACCGAGTTAGCTCCTGTCTTCATGGGGCCACTTTGGCTTCATCAAACAAAGCGGTTTATATTCCTTGATTGTGACGAACCTCACGTTGTCTTATGGGGAACCCCGATGCTTTATTCACGAGGACCGAACTCACAAAGCCGGCGTCTACCCAGATGGCCGGACTTGTAACACCGAAGGGGCCTTGTCCGTCCCCCGCACATGGTGCCATTACGACTTTGTGGGACACAACGGTTTGTTTTCATGTGACAGCAAAGAAAAAAAAAGAAAACAAACAAAGTCTGATATTATTGTTTTATTGTGGAATTTCCACGGGATCCTGCTTGTATAAGTAATGCAGTATCTGCTTTGCTCATGTAGAATGCAGCATGATGAGGGCAGTCTGAAGATAAAACATGGACTCCAGCAAGAAGTGCTACCAATCATGAATATTCCAAACCCGTGACGCTGAAAACCTGAGAGAAATTTACAGATAGTAGAGGGACGGGGTCTGAGGAGTATCCTGGTCTGTTGGGTGTGTTGGATTTTGTGCTCTTATTTGCCAGACACCTAACAGTGAACAGGTTTTAGTTTTCTGCCAAAGTCCCTTTAATTTTTTAGAGGCGCAGAGGTTAAACACTTGTTTTATTGATTTGGTGCATGATTGGAAAAATCATCCTTCTAAAGACATCAGCATGTTTCATTAAAAGACATGAATGCACATGTATGTAAAAATAGCCTGTAATGTGCTTCCATTTTTTCCCAACATGTTCTTTTATAGTATTTCCCCTCTTAGATTTTGTTTTCTCAGTGAAATACCATTTTGTGTTTCCATGTGTAAAGCACAACTGAATAGTTAAACGTTCAAAGAGCCAAATTGGACCAAAAAACTAAAATCAAACCTCTCGGGAGCCACAAAAAATTATAAGCCTTATATAAAGGCAACACAAACTCTGTCTGTATTAGCCTACTATCAAATTGATTATCTTGTCTACAAATGCATAATGATTATTTATTTTTTACATGCACCGCATCCTGGAGAGAATGACACACACGTGACTACTCTTTTAACAGGAATTTCAATTTCCGACTCCTAATTCTTGAGGAGTACAGCTTTTGGAGGGAGGGCAGGGAGGTCCCAGTGATCTTCTCAGTACAGACTTCGCCCCAAGAGATTGACTCTGATCCCCCATCATCCTCCAGCTCTGCCTCTGCAACAGAGGACGGGTCAGTTGGGGTAGTTGGATTCAGGAGTTCCTCAAAGTGTTCCTTCAACCGACCGACAACCTCCTCAGTTTAAGTCAACAGTGTCCCATCTTTGCTGTATACAGCTTGTTCCATGACCAGGACGGAACCCACGTTGTTCCTCATGACCATAGGTCAGGGTAGGAACGAAGATTGAACGGTAGATGGAGAGCTTTGCCTCTCGGCTTAGCTCCCTCTTTGTGACAACAGTGCGGTAAAGCGACTGCAATACCGCTCCTGCTGCCCCAATTCTCCGTCCAATCTCACGCTCCATTGTTCCCTCACCCGTGAACAGGACCCCAAGATACTTAAACTCCTTCACTTGTGGAAGGACCTCATTCCCGACTTGGAGAAGGCATTCCACTGGTTTCCTGCTGAGGACCATGGCCTCAGATTTGGAGGTGCTAGTTCTCATCCCCACCGCTTCACACTCGGCTGCAAACCGGACCAGTGAGCGCTGCAGGTCACAGGCTGATGACGCAAACAGGACCACATCATATGCAAAAAGCAGTGATGCAATCCTCAGGCCACCAAACTGTAAAGCCTCCTCACCACGACTACGCCTCGATATCCTGTCCATGAAAATCACAAACAGAATTGGTGATAAAGCGCAGCCCTGGCGAAGGCCAACAGCTACTCGGAACAAGTTCGACTTACTGCCGAGAACCCGAACGCAGCTCTCACTTTGGGCGTACAGGGATTGGATGGCCCTGAGGAGAGCCCCCCTCACCCCATACTCCCGCAGTACTTCCCACAGTATATCCCTGGGGACACGATCATATGCCTTCTCCAAGTCTACAAAACACATGTAGACTGGATGGGCATACTCCCAAGCGCCCTCTAGGATCCCTGTGAGAGTAAAAAGCTGGTCCGTTGTTCCATGACCAGGACGGAACCCACATTGTTCCTCCTCAATCTGAGGCTCGACAATCGGCCGGACTCTCCTTTCCAGCACCTTGGAGTAAACTTTCCCAGGGAGACTGAGGAGTGTCATGCCCCTGTAATTGGCACACACCCTCTGGTCCCCCTTTTTAAAAAGAGGAACCACTACCCCAGTCTACCTCTCTTTCGGCACTGTCCCAGACTTCCACGCAATGTTAAAGAGGCATGTCATCCACGACAGCCCCTCAATACCCAGAGCCTTCAGCATTTCCGGGCGAATTTCATTAACACCCGGGGCTTTGCCACCGTGCAGTTGTTTAACTACCTCGGTGACTTCGCCCCAAGAGATTGACTCTGATCCCCCATCATCCTCCAGCTCTGCCTCTGCAACAGAGGACGGGTCAGTTGGGGTAGTTGGATTCAGGAGTTCCTAAACGTGTTCCTTCAACCGACCGACAACCTCCTCAGTTTAAGTCAACAGTGTCCCATCTTTGCTGTATACAGCTTGGATGGTTCCCCGTTTCCCCCTCCGGAGGTGTCGGACAGTCCTCCAGAACAACTTTGCTGCCGTCCGATAGTCCTTCTCCATGGCCTCTCCGAACTCCTCCCACACCCTCTGTTTTGCCTCCATCACAGCCGAGGCTGCAGTCCTTTTGGCCCGTCGGTACCCGGCAACTGCTTCAGGAGTCCCCAGGGACAACATGCTCCTGAAGGCCTCCTTCTTCAGTCGGACGGCTTCCCTGACCACCGGGGTCCACCATGGTGTTCGAGGGTTACCGCCCCTTGAGGCACCCAAGACCTTGAGACCACGGCTCTCAGCTTCAGCAATGGAAGTTTTGAACATCGACCATTCAGGTTCAATGCCCCCAGCTTCCACAGGAATGCACGAGGAGCTCCTTCGGAGGTGTGAATTGAAGGCCTCACGGATAGAGTCCTCCTCCAGACGTTCCAAGTTCACACGCACTACTTTTTTGGGCTTACCAGGTCTATCCAAAGGTTTCCTCCGCCAACGGACCCAACTCACCACCAGGTGGTGATCAGTTGACAGCTCTGCCCCTCTCTTCACCCGAGTGTCCAAAACACACGGTCAAAGATCAGATGATACGATCACAAGATCAATCATTGACCTCCGACCCAGGGTGCTCTGGTACCAGGTACACTTATGAGCATCCTTGTGTTCGAACATGGTATTAGTTATGAACAATCCGTGACTAGCACAGAAGGCCAATGGTCTCACATGCAGTTGAGGTGATGGCACTCTTGATGGCACACCACGAAGCCTCAGGCTCTAAGGTGTCATGCTTGACGCCCAGGAGACGTTGAGACAGAGAACAACAGAAATGAGCTGAGGTGCTTGGATCTTTGAGTGCAGAGATGTCAAACTTCTTTCTGGGAGGGTTTGCATGCAGTCGAGGTTTTGACTTCAGGCGAATTCGCAAGGAGGAGAAGATGGGACGATGGTCAGTCCAGCAATCATCAGCCCCTCTGAGGGCCTTGGTGATCAAAACCATGCCTCGATCTTCTTTTCGAGTCAATCCAATGCCACTGGCCCAGGAGGTCTTATCCCTGGTGCTGAGCCGGAATATGTTGATGGTTATGCAAAAATTAAATTCTGCACATAAACCAAAACTCCTCTGAGACAGCGGAGTCCACATTTTCGTCTGCAGAAGAGGAAGACGAGCCGGAGGAAGCACATCTGTGCCACCATCTTCCTGTGGGCCAGCAGGCCCATCAGCAGTAGGTCCCCCAGGGGACGGGATGGAGGATGGAGCAGGCTGGTCCGGATGCAGGCGGTGAAAGTCTGCGATGAGCCGAGGGTCCACGATGAACCGGGCCGGAACCCAGGAACGATCCACCGGACCGTAACCTTCCCAGTCCACCAGATACTGCATACCACATCCACGGCGGCGAGGGCGCAAGAGGCGCTTGACAGCATACACAGGACCACCATCGACAAGCTGAGGAGGAGGAGGGGGTGGTGTAGGGGGAACAAGAGGACTCACCCGGACAGGCTTGATCTTGGAGACGTGGAATGTTGGGTGGATCTTCATGGACCCTGGAAGCTGCAGGCGCAGCCAGGGATACCCCAGAATGACGGGCTGGTTAGGTGTGGACAGAAGCAGAAACTGGATGCTCTCACCGTGCCCCCCTGGCAGGAGCATGCGCACCGGGTTGGTTTGAGATGTGACACTCCCCAGCACATGTCCGTCCAGGGCTCTGGCTGCAATGGGCGACGGTAGCTGCTCCGGGCGTAGTCCCAGCTGAAGAGCGAGGTTCTCATCCATGACGCTCCCGTCAGCCCCGGAATCGAGGAGGACGGCAATGGAGTGGGAACCAGAAGGCAGCAGGAACTTGGCAGTGATGCTTGGCCTTTCAGAGGAGGCGGGATCAGCGATGAAGCTCACCAGTATGCCTCCGTTCACTGGTGAGCTCTGGCTGATGTTGTGGTCTCCACAACATCAGTTTGGTTCATAAGAAAGAACCTTCCATCCAAAATGGTTCCATCCCAGGAGAGTCTAACTTACAGTCACAAAACATATTCATTCATTCATTTTCTACCACTCTATCCGCTGCAGCGGGTCACGGGGAGCTGGAGCCTAACTCAGCTGACATGTGACCCTGGACGTTATGTGAATATGACGCTTCTGTGTTGTGTGCCTGGCTGTGTAGATCCCACCAATTATTTTTCTACTATTATTTCTTGGAATTTGAAAAATTTCCTTAAATTTTTGAACTTGAAATTAATTAAATTTCACTTTTATCCATGTTTTTCTTCTGCAGGTTTCTATTTTCATGACAGCTGTTGGGTAAGCTAAATGGAGAAAGTGAAAATCTGCTGTCATACTAAAAGTAGCACTGGGATTAGCTGACAGTTACAGTGTGGTTTAAGATGCCATTACATTCCAATGCAAATATAAAATGCTCCTCTTTGGCGTACTTTAGATAAATGTCACAGCTTTTCCTATACACATGAAATGTCACACAAGGCTGGAGTGAGCCGACAGAAATTGGTCTTACAATAAGCAGCTGTATATTCTAGCTTGTAATATCAAGAAAAGTGATATAAAGAAAAACTGCTGAGGATCTTCTTCTTCTTCTTCTTTTCCTTTCGGCTTTTCCCTTCAGGGGTCGCCACAGCGAATCAATTTCCTCCATCTAGCCCTGTCCTTTGAATCCTCTTCTCTCACACCAACTACCTTCATGTCTTCCCTCATTACATCCATAAACCTCCTCTTTGGTCTTCCTCTAGGCCTCCTGCCTGGTAGTTCAAAACTCAGCATCCTTCTACCAATATATTCACTATCGCTCCTCTGGACATGTCCAAACCATCTCAGTCTGGCCTCTCTGACTTTATCTCCAAAACCTCTAACATGTGATGTACTCTGATGTACTCATTCCTGATCCTATCCTTCCTGGTCACTCCCAGAGAGAACCTCAGCATCTTCATCTCTGCTACCTCCAGCTCTGTCTCCTGTCTTTTCCTCAGTGACACTGTCTCTAGACCAAACAACATCGCTGGTCTCACCACAGTTATGTACACTTTTCCTTTCATTTTAGCTGAAACTCTTCTATCACACATCACACCTGACACTTTCCTCCACCCGTTCCATCCTGCCTGTACACGCTTCTTCACTTCTTTTCCACACTCTCCATTGCTCTGGGCTGTTGACCCTAAGTACTTAAAATCCTCCACCTTCTTGATCTCTTCTCCCTGTAACCTCACTCTTCCACTTGGGTCCCTCTCATTCACACACATGTACTCTGTCTTACTGCGGCTAACCTTCATTCCTCTCCTTTCCAGGACAAACCTCCACCTCTCTAGCTTCTCCTCCACCTGTTCCCTGCTCTCACTGCAGATCACAATGTCATCGCAAACATCATAGTCCATGGAGATTCCTGTCTAACCTCGTCTGTCAGCCTGTCCATCACCATAGCAAACAAGAAGGGGCTCAGAGCTGATCCCTGATGCAGTCCCACCTCCACCTTGAACTCCTCTGTCACACCTACAAGCACACCTCACCACTGTTTTACAGTTCTCATACATGTCCTGCACCGCTCTAACATACTTCTCTGCCACTCCAGACTTCCTCATACAATACCACAGTTCCTCTCTGGGCACCCTGTCGTAAGCTTTCTCCAGATCTACAAAAACACAATGCAGCTCAGCTCCCTCTGGCCTTCTCTGTACTTCTCTATCAACATCCTCAAAGCAAATACTGCATCTGTAGTACTCTTTTTTGGCATGAAACCATACTGCTGCTCACAAATGTTCACTTCTGCCCTTAGTCTAGCTTCCACTACTCTCTCCCATAACTTCATTGTATGGCTCATCAGCTTTATTCCTCTGTAGTTGCCACAACTCTGCACATCTCCCTTGTTCTTAAAAATGGGCACCAGCACACTTCTCCTCCATTCCTCAGGCATCTTCTCACTATCTAAGATCCTGTTGAACAACCCAGTCAGAAACTCTACTGCCACCTCTCCTAGACACTTCCATACCTCTACAGGTATATCATCAGGACCGACTGCCTTTCCACTCTTCATTCTCTTCAATGCCCTCCTCACTTCATCCTGACTAATTTTTGCTACATCCTGGTCCACAACAGTCACCTCTTCTAGTCTTTGTTCTCTCTCATTTTCCACGTTTATCAACTCTTCAAAGTACTCTTTCAATCTTCCCATCACACTACTGGCATCTGTCAATAGACTTCCATCCCTATCCTTAATCACCCTAACCTGCTGCATGTCCTTCCCATCTCTGTCTCTCTGTCTTGCTAACCTGTATAGATCAGTCTCTCCCTCCTTACTGTCCAACCTAGCATACAAGTCATCATAAGCTTCTTGTTTGGCCTTTGCTACCTCTACCTTCACCTTACGCTGCATCTCCCTGTACTCCTGTCTACTCTCCTCAGTCCTCTCAGTGTCCCACTTCTTCTTAGCTAACCTCTTTCTCTGTATACACTCCTGCACCTCCTCATTCCACCACCAAGTCTCCTTATCTACTTTCCTTCCAGATGACACACCAAGTACTCTCTTACCTGTCTCCCTGATCACATTAGCCGTAGTTGTCCAGTCATCTGGAAGCACCTCCTGACCACCCAGAGCCTGTCTTAACTCCCTCCTGAAAGTCATGCAATACTCTTCCTTTTTCAGCTTCATCCATTTTGTCTTCTGCTCTGCCTTTGCCCTCTTGATCTTCCTCACCACCAGAGTCATCCTACACACCACCATCCTATGCTGTTTGGCTACACTCTCACCTACCACTACTTTGCAGTCACTGATCTCTTTCAGGTTACACCGTCTACACAAGATGTAGTCTACCTGTGTGCTCCTACCACCACTCTTATAGGTCACCCTATGTTCCTGCCTCTTCTGGAAGAAAGTATTCACTACAGCCATTTCCATCCTTTTTGCAAAGTCAACTACCATCTGTCCTTCTGCGTTCCTCTCCTGGATACCAAACCTGCCCATCACATCCTCATCACCTCTGTTTCCTGCACCAGCATGTCCATTGAAGTCTGCTCCAATGACAACTCTCTCACTTCTAGGCATGCTCTGCATCAGTTCATCAAAGTCCGACCAGAATTTCTCCTTCTCCTCCAGCTCACATCCTACCTGTGGAGCATACCCGCTAACAACATTGAACATCACACCTTCTATTTCTAGCTTAAGACTCATCACTCTATCTGACACTCTTTTTACCTCCAGGACATTCCTAACAAACTCCTCCTTCAAGATAACTCCTACTCCATTTCTCTTCCAATCTATACCATGATAGAACAACTTGAACCCTGCTCCTAAACTTCTAGCCTTGCTACCTTTCCACCTGGTCTCCTGTACACACAGTATGTCTACCTTCCTTCTCTGCATCATGTTAACCAACTCTCTACCTTTTCCTGTCATAGTTCCAACATTCAACGTCCCTACTCTCAGTCCTATACTCTTGGTGTTCCTCTTCTCTTTCTTCGAGCGAACGCACTTTCCTCCTCTCCTTCTTCGACCAACAGTAATCCAATTTCCACCGGCGCCCTGTAAGTCAACAGCGCCGATGGCGGTCGTTGTTAACCCGGGCCTCGACCGATCCGGTATGGAAGTCATAGGTTTGATTCGCATCTTTGATTTGGCAAAAGTTTTACGCCGGATGCCCTTCCCGACGCAACCCTCTGTATTTATCCGGGCTTGGGACCGGCACAATAAGACACTGGCTTTTTGTCCTCTTGCGGCTACATTTGAGGATAAGTGACTGAAAATTCAGGATAAAAGGTGAGAGCCTTTAATTATTATGACCAAAAAAAGATAAAATTAAATATAAAACTAAGCACACCTCACTATAGAGAGGAAATTCAATGACGGTTTCACCTTCTTCTGATACATTTTAATCAGAGTAGATTATCTCTTTAATATGTGCTGTAGCATAATGTTGCTATGTAAACCGTCTCTACAACAATTTTATTCAGTGTCACAAAGTAGAGTCTTGGAAATATCCCTCTAGCAATTACAGAGGAAATGAGATGTAACATTTCCATCATTATAAAAATCCTAAAGCAAGGTATTTTATTATTAAATATTGAAATATCACATGTATTTATTTAACATCTATAAAGAAGACGAAGAAAGTCAACTTTAATGATCCCCAACAGGGATATTATTTTTACACTCCATGCATTACACTCTTTACAGTTACATGCACATAGACATACACTGTTGTGTACAGGCCCCTGGACACAACAAACTAGGGGCCTGTAGGCATGCAATCACAGCAAACAGTATAGGGGGAGGCAGAGTGAAGGGTCACATGAGGGATTGCACCCCAAATGAGCAGCTTGTGGGAGGCGGCGCCTTGCTCAAAGGTGCCTCGCTCAAGGGATCCTCGCAGTGGCTGAGAGGTGAGCCAACACCTCCTACCGTCAGCTCACACTCTGGAGGATGTCTTGGCGGGAGTGGGAATTGAACCGCCGATGCTGGGCGATGTCTGGGCTTCAAGAATTCTGCTTTACTGCTGAGCCATTGCCGCCTATATTGCATGTAAAGACACTACGCTACGAGAACCTATCCGTTATTGACTTTCTTTACCCTAGAGTGAACAAACATAAAATTTTAAGTTTGACAGAAATAAGAGTGAAGCCAAAAAGCCTAAAGCTAAACTCACATTCATGCCTCTCACAGAGCTGACCATGCTGGTAGAGTGACTGTGAAAGCAACATCAAAAAATACTTTTATGTAAGAAAAATAAATAAAGGACGTAAAGCTTAGTGATAGTGGAAGTCAAGATATTTCACTTTGTCCAAAAGATTTGACTTTGTTAGTCATCTCTAATCTGTTAATGCGTCATTTCTGAAGCATGCACATGACTTGTTTTTAAAATTGTTAGTTTTGTCATCAGAACTTGCTAACCTCTTGCTGATGCTCTTAGTGGTTATATTGCCATAACAACATTGAGAAGTTAGCAAAGAGGTGAGATTCAGTCAAGTCAAATTCTTCCTGTAAAACCTTAAACAGCATATTGAACCATAGTCATGTGAGAAATGTTTCCTGTTGTGAAAATCCAAGGTGGTTTAAATTTTTTATGACCCATCAGTCTGGAGAAGCTGCATGCTTGGAAGAGCAGCTTGGGAAGGAAGATATTTAAAAGTGCAAAAGTAATATTACTAATTGGAAGAACTTGGCTTTTAAGTTGAAGAATCCTGTTATTCCTCCAGACAGGCGGTACAGTAGGGAGAACAAGTAGATGGACGGACGGACGGACGGACGGACGGACAGACAGATAGATACTGAGGTGGGGGTTTTGTTTCTCTTAAGACAAGACACGGTGTATTAAACAAAAGATATTTATTTTGTCAATTCAAATCAAAGTTGAGTAGCAATACAGTAACATCATCGCTAGCTTGAGTATGAGTCCGATAACATCAGCGATGATATTGACAGACAGGTTCAACAAACAGACAAGTTCAACAAATACTTATCTAAGCATGATGAGAGCTCTGGAGACGATGAAAAAGTCCTCCGATGTGTTGTTACAGAATATTCTGGGTACAGGAAAAAACTTCAAGTACAAGCTAGGAAATGGATCACATATCTATTTATACACTAAAGGCGTAACTATGGGAGGTGCGAATCAGTTGTTTAACTTCGTTCCCTCTGCTCTCCACTAATCTTTCCCCCAGTTTCAGCAGGTACATCATGACCTCAAGAAGTTAGCAGAGAAATCAAGTTGACAGTTTCACATGGCTGATGACATAACCTGTCTGCGGACATTTAGTGCAGACAAAATTATTAAAAGATACTGACATTTACGCAAACACTTCTAAAAACAGATTAGATTCTTGCAGAATCTTTCATGACCTCAAGACGTCTTGGGGCCGTTTCTCCCAAGTGCTGAAAGATTTGACACACACACTCTAGATTTTTGGGTCAAGAAATGATATTATTTTATTATATGATTTTATTGTTTTATTTGTATTATTTTATTGTATTAAAAACTTTCCACTACCATACTTTATTAATCCCGGAGGAAATTGCACACATCCACCGCTCAGGCATTACATAATGAATAAATATTGGATAAACACCAGGAGAAAAAGAAACACTGACACGACAGGACATACCACAAGACATACGCTACACTAACAGACACATGCAGCACTAACAAGAGATATACTTAACTAAAACTAAAATATAAACAGTATAAAATTAAATTGAATAAAATAACAACTAAAAATAAAAAGTGCAAGTGAAAATTAGCAAAAGGCCCACATGGTGGGTAAGGTACACCCTTCTTACAATGTAAAGATAGATAGATAGATAGATAGATAGATAGATACTTTATTAATCCTGGATGTAAGGCATGTCACTATCTAATATCCAACCTCACAACACCTTGGCTCCACTACACTGCAGCACAGGATGACATCCCATCTCCTACCCCCCATTCAACCGCATGCTGACTTCACCACCTTCCCCCCCGCTCCTCCTGAGAGAGTCATTGTACCCCCTGATGGCACAGGGGATGAAGGAGGACCTCAGCCTTTCTGTGGAGGCGCTGTGTGACAGCAATCTGCCGCTGAACGTGCTTCTCTGCTGGGAGAAGGTGGTGTGGTGTGTTATTGTTCATGATCGCCCTGACTCTGGACATGGTCCTGCTCTCCAGAGGCGTCTCAACAGATTCCACGCTCAGCCCGACCACTGAGCCCGCTCTGCTGATGAGCCTGTTAGACGGTCCATATCTCTTTTCCTGGCCCCGCCACCCAAACACACAATGGCGTTTGACAGGACACTGGAGACTACGGACTGATAGAGCATGAGAAGGAGCTTGGGACAGATGTTGAAAGACGCCAGCCTCCTCAGGAAGTACATCCTGCTCTGCCCCTTCTTGTACACACAGTCTGACTTGAGTGACCAGTCCAGTCTGCTGTCGAGCTGCAGTCCCAGGTACTTATAGTTCCCTACCACCTCCACCTCACTGCCCTTGATGATCACAGGCAGTGGAGAGGATGGTGCCCGCCAGAAATCCAGCACCATCCCCTTCATCTTGGAGACATTGAGCTGGAGCTAGTTCTGTTGGCACCACTCCACCACTCCCTGTACTCCCCCTCATCACCCTCCCGGATACATGCCACAATCGCAGTGTCATCGGAGTACTTCTGTATGTGGCACGTATTTGTGCCTGAAGTCCGATGTGTAGAGGGTGAAGAAAATGGGGGAAAGCATGGTCCCCTGTGGCGCCCCCATACTGCTGTACGGGGGCACCACAGCAAACCAACAGTCCCCAATACGGACGTACTGGGGGTCTATCTGTTAGCTAGTCCGTGATCCAGCTCACGAGGTAGGGGTCCACAGCCATGGGGGTCAGTTTATCCTGCAGGAGCCGGGGCTGGATGGTGTTGAAGGCACTCGAAAAGTCAAAGAAGAGCACCCTGACGGCATGTCACATCCAGGTAGGAGAGCACACGTTGGAGGAGGTACAGGATGGTGTCGTCAACCCCAATCTTGGCTTGATAGGAGAACTGGAGATGGTCCATTGCACCCTGCACCTGTGGACACATGAGCTCCAGGACCAGTTGCTCTAGGGTCTTCATTACGTAGTAGGTAAGAGCGACCGGTCGGTGGTCGTTGAGCTCAGTGGGGCTTCCTTTCTTGGGTACCGGTACGATGCAGGAGGTCTTCCACAGTAATGGGATCCTCCCCAGCTGCAGACTAAGGTTGAACAATCGATGATTGTATTCAACAGACTTCTAATTTCTGGTTTTCTCAATTGTGGAGGTCTGTGAGTTTTATCAAACCTACACTTCAACTATGAGAGATGTAATGTAAATCAAAATTCCAGAATATCACTTGGTATGATTTTTAAATAATTGGCATTTTATTGCATGACATAAGTATTTCACGTACTAACCAGTAAGAATTCTGGCTCTCATAAACTTGTACACTTTTCTTTAGGAAGTATTAACTGCACCTGTTTGAACCTGTTACCTGTATAAAGACACTCATCACATTCAATCACGCTCCACCTCTCCATTGTGGGCCAAATATCTGTCGAAAGACACCAGGAACAAAATTGTACAGCTGCACCAGGCTGGGATGGCCTACAGAACAATAGGCAAGCAGCTCAGTGAGAAGCCAACATCTGTTGGCACAATTGTTAGAAAATAGAAGAAGTTCTGGATGAACTTCAAACTCCCTAGGTCTGGGGCTCCATACAAGATCTCCCCGCATGGGTCATCAATGATCATGAAGAAGGTGAAGAATCATCCCAAAACTACATGGCAGGACCTGGTTAATAACCTGAAGACAGCTGGGACCACGGAGTTGGTAACAAACAACACCATCATAGAGTAAAATGGGTTGTGGCTGGTTCTTCCAGCTTGTCATTGACCTGAAACACCCAGCCAGGGCCACTAAGGAGTGGTCCATGGAGTGGGATCTGGAGAAGATCTGTAAGAAGGAGGGGGCCAACCTCCCTGCTGCAGTGTGAGCTAAACTGGTCAACAACTAAAACAAACGTCTCATCCCTGTCATTGCAAACAAAGGTTTTTGGACCAAATATTAACATCTGGTTTTCTGACATATCAAATACTTATGTCATACAATGAAAATATTGTAATAAAAAGCATACAATAAGATTTTCTGGATTTTTGTTTTAGATTCAGTCTCTCGCAGTTGAAGAGTACCTATGATTTAAAAGTACAAACTTATACATGCCTTGTAAGTGGGAAAACCTACAACATCAGCAGTGTATCAAATATTTGCTCTCCCCACTCTATATAAGTAAATTTCAGCCAATCAATAAAAAGAGTTTGAGGAAAATGGGTATTCATAGACTAACATCTGAAACAGCTGAAACAGATTTCTAAAAACCTCTATTTTGTGGCAAACCATTAAGCGAGGATGGCGATGGATGAACAAGAACAATGAAACTCACCATGTGAGTGATGACCTCCAGGCACATTAGAAACAAACAATAATAAACACATATATTGCTCAAAGATATTTAAAAATAATTTGTCTGGTTTGTGAAATGTCAACATCTTTCTTCAGCCATTGTCAATTTTTTGCTGCTCATTTTTGTGCTCGCCACTGAAACGTCAATCAATACTGTTTGTCATCCTAACACTGCAAATGAAATCCTACAGCAGCAATTCCCCCTCCAGCAACACAAAACTACCAGACAGCTTGTATTACAGCGAAATGTAGTGGCTACTTCTCAGATGTGGCATTTGAAAGAAGGAGTATTTGATTATTGGTGGTGAAAAGCTTTTCTTCTAGCTTCTCATCAGTGTGGGAAAAATGACCTACAGAGTTCTGTGGAGGGAGCGGAGAATCATCAGAATAAATTACATGCTGCTACCCTTGTCAAAGAAGTCCTGCTGATGATCGTCACATGGGGGTGTATATGATCTCTCAATTTCCCTCACACATGCTTCTACATCTCAAAAGTCACTGAAGGCTACAGTTATTCCTGGAGGTCACATGCTGCGCATTTTAAGAAAAAATATTTATAAGGTATTTTGAACATGTAAGGATTTTACCAGATTTTACTGCCAACATTCATGTGGGAGCGGGTTGACGGTGTTGTTGATCAATATCAAAGATTGAAGATCACACATTTCTCACTTTACGAACATTATGCTTCATTTCAAAACTTTATCACAGAGGGGGGGATGTTTCAGTTAGCAAGTCCAAAAAGGTTTGAAAGGAGACATCAGTAGGACAATTTAGTAGTTTTGACATTGACATAATGTTCTTAGGTAAATTTTAATAGATAAGTATTTTGGATCTCTAAGAAGAAAAATACCTTGTAACCTTGTAACGTATGTACAACCTAAGACATCACTGAAGTCAATTATCTGGTGATTTCACTGTTGACATGTAGGAAGCATTTTCTGTTGTGTCTGTCTGATCACCCGCAAGTTGCAAAAGGAATATTTTGAAATCTGATAATTTCATGATTTCTGGAAAAGACTTACTGTTGAGTTCAAATATATTTTGATGCTTTGAGGGCTGTAAATGAATTGATATGCAGTTCCATAAATTAGACAGAAGGCAGATGATATCTGCAGAACATGCATCCATGTTCTGTGGACAAGACAACTGTAATCATCTTGTCTTCAGCAGCTCATCTATCTTACGCGTCACAGGTTACACTGGAGCTTATCTCAGCTGGCTACAGGTGAGATGCAGGTACACAAAAAAACCCACTCATGCACACACTCACAAGAACATAACAAACTCCAAACAGGAAGGAATCAAACCTTGTTATGAGGATACAATACAATCAATTGTGCCACCATGTATAGAACATATCTCCAAAATTCAGTAAGTTCCACTAAACTGTGTCAGTGAATAAAATGCAGGTTTGGGGCAAAATGTAACTTTAACATTATACAAATTGTGAACATAATGCAGGATGCAATGTCATTTCTCAGCACACTGTAACTGCATGCTAGTAGTTTAAAATTGTAAAAATGTATTCTGCGAAGACATGCCGGATTCTTGGAAGGTGTCTGAAATTATCTAAAAATAGATTCAGGTCACTAATTCAGTAATTGAATGAAACAATTATAGATACATGCAAATTCTGTAAATTTACTAATATATTAGCTCAACAGCTCACTTCATGGTTATGTATAATTACATACTGTACATTTGCAATATATTTCCGCAGTTTTTATACTGTACATGAATGTATATTATGTCTTTGTGGTTGACAAGTTATTTGCATTCGTCAAACTAGTTTTGTAACAGTCATGACATGTCCACTGTGCATTGTATTTGCTTCTCAAAAATAGAGAACTAGATTTCTTCTCCTGCAGACGTATTCAGCTGTGTAAAATGGTGCTAAATTGGTGAGTAGCAGGAAGACAAGTTCAACAATGGTTTAAAATATCTCTCTAGCAACTACAATGGTGAGTACTGAGAATTTTACCACTGGTATCCCAGTATTTTGCACTGACGCTGAAAACAAACTTACAAACAACAGTTACAGCAGCAGCAGCATCAGAAAAGACACCTCATTAGCTACTAGTGCACTTCCTGATATTTTTTCTATATTTTCCTAAAGGCCATTTCTTGTACATTAAACTAAGTCAAGCCACATCGCAGCCAGGTTCAAATGCCACAGTCACAAAGTATTGAGATGCATGTGAATATTCTAACACCAGGAAAAGGTTGTATCCCACAGGAAGTGAGGGTAGTACAGAGGCAGTACAGAGGTATTCCTTGTCCAGATGGTTGCATCTGATGCTTCAGCAGTCTAGTATCATTAGAGACGGCAGGGAGGGTGTTCTTGAGTGTCCACAGTTAGTCTTAACTGCTTCAATCAAGACGGTTATGTTTTCACTTGCATCTACTATTTTCCCTGCTTCAGCCAAAAGTGCAAGTTTCTTTATGAATTACACAATAATTAACATTGTATCCGGAACATGGGTTACGCAAGCTGAGTAACTGTGATGGATTGTTGTAATTCCTCCCATCACACAATGACAGTGTAAGACTAGTGTGGTCACGATTTTCATACATTATTGTATATGGAGTGAACAATATAGAAGCAAAATCCTTGACTGATGGGATGGGTGGCTAACATCTTTTCATGGTCTATGGTCTAATTTGTATTGATTCAGAGATCCTTGATATGAAAAGAAAAAAATTAAAACCAAACCATGTGGTGAAGACAAAGTAAGAAAAAGAAAGCACCCCAGCCCGCTCCTGTTCCTGACCCTCCCTGGGACCGTTTATGGGACATCGAGGGCCGTCCCTTGAGGGAGGGGTACTGTCACAGTTGGGCATGGCAGTGCTGGTGTGTGGCAGGGAGAGGCCAAGCTTGTGGGTGGAGCCATGGCTCCACACCTGTTGGTCTTCTCCACACCTGAGACTGATCCACACACCCGTTACAGTTCGTCACACCTGAACTTGTTTTGGGCTAATGACCCTGAGGCTTTTTAAGCCCAGCTCAATGGTGCTGGTGCATTTCTGAAGTTTGGTGCCTGTTAGTCTGTCCTGATTTTGTGATTTGTCATTAAGTCATGGATAAAAGATTAGCTTTTGGTGTTCTGCATTTGGGTCCATACCCCTACAAACATGACAATAAATCCCATTGAAATAAAATGGGGATATGAATGTATAAATTATATAAGTAATTGATATAAACTGTGGTGAGTGTTTCAGTGTCTGGCATGCATCTTGTGTAAACTATAGGGGTTGGCTGCTTGGAAACTTAGTGTCGAACAAGCCACCTGGCTGATAGAAGGTCACCCAAAGTTATTATGTGTTTGATAAGATCCAACCATATGTTTATGGGAAGATCAGTGTGAATTTGGCAGTCCATTGAAAGTACAAGGATTCATGTCCCTGAGTCAGTTCGAATTATAGGGTAAAAATGTGATTATAAATGTTTCACTTTGGCACCATATCACAAAAGGAGTTTACTGATAAGAGGAGAAGAGATTAAGATTGACTAGAAGAATGTGATTCGTTGACAGAATCACATTTAAAGTGGAATGTGAGACAAAAGAAGTTCTTATAAACTTACAAGATTTGTTGTTGATGGATGGAGTTAAATCAGAAATACTGCTGTTGGTAAATGGACAACCGTTTACTCTGGTGCGTGTAGAACGACATGTAAAGGAGTCTATTCCAGGCTCCAGACAAAGTAACCAGGGTGTGATAGTGAGATTTGCTAATGGCAAAATGTCCGCTGTACCACAATCAGAACCCGTTTGGTTAAGAGATCCCCAAGGACAGTCTTGTCAGATGTCCATATTAATGTTTCCTGATTGTCCTGTAAACCTCCTAAGCCGTGACGGCCTGCTATTGCTAGGATTAGCATTAGTTCCAAGTTCTGATGGGAACATTGTAGTAAAGAGAAAAGGAGAGTTGCAAGAAGGAGATATTTTTGTTCTCCAGGGAACGTTTTACTATTACTCCTTTGATGTTCCAAATAAAACACCTCATGAGACAGCCACAACTCTGATGACAGAGGAAAACAGATGGTATCAAAGCCACAGGACAAAATGTCAGAGGGTGATCTACACATCACACTCTGGTACAGAACCACACCAGGCCCTGACAATAATTATGAAAAGAATTTAACTAAAGCTGCACCAGCGAAGGTCACTGTAACTTATGTCTATTCAGGTGGAGAGGCTAATGCAGTTGCAGCAGTAAAGTTGTTAACTCCAGAGACAGACTGTTCAAAATGTGGACAACACCTTATACCTCTTTGTATAAAAACAGTACAGAAAAATGGAGAGATTTGGGTAAAATGGTGGTAGAAAGTGAAAATGCAGTTGATTGGGAACACACCTCTGGTACTATGGCTACTACTGCTGCCACTGGGTTGACTAGAAAAGCATTGTTCTGGACAATCCAAGTGCAAAAAGGTGAACACGTGCACACTGAAAGTTATCTCTCTAGGCACTGACTATCCGTGCTTACAGAACAAGAGGAAGAGCTGTTAAAAGACGTACCAGAGAAATTATGTTCTAAAGGTTCCACTGATATTGGATTAGTAAAAGGAACCCTACCTGTACATATTAGGCCTAAAACTGAATACAGGCCTTGTGTGCAACAATACCCCATTAATGCATGTGAAGGAATAAAACCAGTAATTGATGATTTAATAGCTGCAGGTGTAATAATAAAATGTAATGATTGACTATCTAATACTCCAGTTTTTCCAGTAAAAAAAGCAAGCACCATTTGGAGGATAGCAAATGGTTCAAGATTTACAGGCCGTAAATAAGGCTGTCTTTCAGAGAGCGTCATGCGTCCGAGAACTGTACACCTTGCTAAATTCACTCAGACCAGATGCCAAAGTGTTCACTGTTGTACACATCAGTAATGCATTTTTCTCTATACCTGTTTATAAAAACAGGTAGTTTTGGTTTGCATTCACATTTAGAGGCCAGAGATATATTTGATTGTTCCAAGGATATTGTGAGAGTCCAACCATTTATTCTCAGGCAATGAATGCCAGCATGGCAAAATTCTAACTTACAGGAAATAGCCAAATCCTGATTTATGTGGATGATGTTTTAGTAGCATCACCTGACAAAGAAACATGTGAAAGAGACACAGTGGCTTTATTGAAACATTTGGCTGAGGAGGGACATAAAGTGAGTAAAAATAAATTACAGATGTGTAAACAACGGGTGATATACTTGGGACATAATCTGATGCAGGAGGAAGTACAATAGTAGAAGACAGGAAAACTGTAATTCTTAAATCACCTAAACCACAAACTAAATGAGAGATGATGTCATTCTTAGGTCGGAATAATTATTGCAGAAATTGGGTGTCAAATTATGCAAAAATAACATCACCTTTGAGTAAAATGATGTATGACGAAGACCTTAAAATAACAACACCTCTAAAATGGACAATAGAGGCTGAAGTTGCTTTTTGTAGAATAAAGCAAACTCTGGTATCTAGCACCGCATTAGCCTTGCCAAATTATAGTAGCCGTTTTATTGAAATGGTAGATTGTAAAGATCATTTTATGACCTCAGTTTTGGTACAACAATGTGGAGAAATAATGAAGCCAATAGCATATTTCTCATCTAAATTGGATAGTGTAGCATGTGCATTGCCACATTGTGTTAAAGCAGTTATTGCAGCATCCATGGCTGTAGAACAAGTGCTACGATAGTCTTGTTTCATCCTTTAATTTTGAGAGTACCACACACTGTCTCTGCTCTGCTTCTTGCAGCCTAATGTGACGTTTTTATCATCTTTCTTGCATGGCAACATTGTTATCGCAACCTCATTTGACTATCGAACGGTGTACACTACCACTTCTTGAAGATGGCACCAAATATTATTGTCAGTAAGCTTCAGGAAAGACAGCTAAAGCAGCCGCAGCAGGATAGATATTTGTTAACTACAGAAGAAAAATCAACTTTAGATGATACAATACTGAAAGAAATGCAACAATAAAGTCCTGAATTTGAACAAGAAATTAGAAAAAGAATGGAGCAATTTAGCGAAACTACATCTATGTATGCAATAAACCAATCTTACCCGGAAACCTATACAAATAGGCGGCTATTTTAAGCCATGGTGTTGAACATGTCTCAACAGGACAGACGGACAGACTTCCTTTTATTGTCATTGCACAGAGACTCAGAACAGTGAATCTGGCAACGAAATGTCGTCGCATGGCAACCGGAGTACACAGCATTGTTCGTATCGCTGATTCTATATATTAGGAAACATATGTAGTTTGAAGATTGACATAGACAGTGTTAGTTGTTATATACATTATGAGTCTTATAGTAAACTTTAATAGATACAAATACAAAATATTGCACAAAGCCCAAGGCCCGGCCTTGCATGTAAACTAGAAATGTTGAAAACATTGACTATGAGGATGACAGTAACGGTACATAGCAGCTAACTTCAGAGGAGAAAATTATACATTGGAATATTATGAAGGGATAGAGAAGTACCGTTTGAAGTGTAGTTTACTATCATATTTATAATAATAATATCGTATATCGTATTTGCTATCGTAGGAGGGATGGTAGGACAGGTATATCAGTATTATAATGTACTGTGCCACTTATTAATTTAATTTGTATTAAAAATAAATTGTAGAGCAGAGGATAAACCCTTACACCTCAATATCCATTTCAAGTCATCCATATGGACTTTATAGTATTGTGTATAGTATTCCTTGGTCATAATAGATGCTTTTCAAAATGCATAAAACTCTGGCATTCCTGAGAAAATTTAGTGATAATGGTGCCCACTTTGTCAATCAAGTTGTGAAAAAGATTGGAGTAATGTTTTATATTGATTTAAAAAACTATTGTGCTTACCACTCTCACAGTGCTGTAATAGTAAAAAAAAATAAAAAATATTGGTACAATAAAAAAAATAGATTGAAAAAGTGTATTGAGGAAACAGGAAGACCATGGACACAATGTGTAGACTTGGCAAAATTATATACAGTATCAATATTATATGCACTTCAGGGTCAACACCTTATGAAACACTTTTTGGAAGACCTTATAAATTGCCTCACTTTGGAAATCAATAGGAACCTGATGACAAAGCCAATTTAGCTGATTATATGTGAAATATAATGTGAAATATACTGTATATAGAATTCTTCAGAGGCCTCCGTCCCAGTACCCTCGTCCGCCGAGAGAGAACTGTCCCCCTCGGAGACTGAGCTGACGTCATCCCCTTCAGATGCAGATGCCCCAGATGCAGGAGGAGACTGAGTGCTGGTGATGGGACCCCCTCGCTCCGAGACGGTGTTGGAAGGCTGGTTGGGGTGCAGGCGATGAAACTCCTTGATGAGTCTTGCATCCAGGATCTGACGGGCCGGGACCCATGACCGTTCTTCTGGACCGTACCCCTCCCAGTCGACAAGGTATTGTAGGCCTCTCCCAAAGCGACGAGAGCGCAGCAGGCGGTGCACTGTGTTAGCAGGGGCCTCGTCTATGAAGCGAGGAGGCGGAGGTGGCAGGGAGGCAGGTTGCAGAGGACTCTCCAGGAACGGCTTGATCCTGGAGACATGGAAGGTTGGATGAATCCGCATGGTGCGGGGCATCTTAAGTCTAACAGCCACAGGGTTTGCTACCTTCTCGATGGGAAACGGCCCAAGGATTGACAGCCACACTTTCTGTCCCACCCGGTAGGGGGGAGCCTGGGAGCGACGTGCGGTTGGCGGCCGTCGTGTACCGGTCAGTGGCTTGTAGGAGAGCTGTCCGAGCCGGCGTCCAGGTCCGGCGGCAATGGCGAATGAAGGCCTCCACAGAGGCCACAGAGTCTCTTTCTCCTGCGCAGGAAACAGGGGAGGTTGGTAGCCATAGGTGCACTGAAATGGGGATAGGCCGGTGGCAGAGCTGATGAGGGTGTTGTGGGCGTATTCCACCCACAGCAGTTGAGTGGACCAGGAGGCAGGGTGCTTGGAAGCCATGCAGCCGAGCGCCGTCTCCATCTCCTGGTTCATCCTCTCGGACTGGCTGTTGAATTGAGGATGAAACCCGGAGGACAGGCTGGTGGAGGCTCCCAGGAGGTGGCAGAAGGTGAGGGCGGTGAGAGGTGCTGCCACCGTGCTGTAGCCCCGGATGAACCTCCTGTAAAATTTGGCGAATCCCAAAAAGCGCTGCAGCTGCTTGCGAGAGTCAGGGACAGGCCAGGAGGTGACGGCTGAGACCTTTGCAGGGTCCATCTCCATGCGGTCCTGGCCAACGATGTAACCCAGGAAGGAGACAGAGGAGACATGGAACTCACACTTTTCGGCCTTGACAAACAGGGAACTTTCTAGCACCGTTGCAGCACCGTCTGGACATGGAGAATATGTTCCTGCTTGGACCAGGAGAAGATCAGGCATCAGATCAGATCAAGCATTTACTAGCTGTATGAGCACAACATAATAAATTTCATTGGTTACAATTACATAATGTAGCCACAAGAGGACACAAGCCAGTGTCTTATTGTGCCGGTCCCAAGCCCGGATAAATACAGAGGGTTGCGTCAGGAAGGGCATCTGGCGTAAAACTTTTGCCAAATCAAAGATGCGAATCAAACCTATGACTTCCATACCGGATCGGTCGAGGCCCGGGTTAACAACGACCGCCATCGGCGCTGTTGACTTACAGGGCGCCGGTGGAAATTGGATTACTGTTGGTCGAAGAAGGAGAGGAGGAAAGTGCGTTCGCTCGAAGAGAAGAGAAACACCAAGAGTATAGGACTAAGAGTAGGGACATTGAATGTTGGAACTATGACAGGAAAAGGTAGAGAGTTGGTTAACATGATGCAGAGAAGGAAGGTAGACATACTGTGTGTACAGGAGACCTGGTGGAAAGGTAGCAAGGCTAGAAGTTTAGGAGCAGGGTTGAAGTTGTTCTATCATGGTATATATGGGAAGAGAAATGGAGTAGGAGTTATCTTGAAGGAGGAGTTTGCTAGGAATGTCCTGGAGGTAAGAAGAGTGTCGGATAGAGTGATGAGTCTGAAGCTAGAAATAGAAGGTGTGATGTTCAATGTTGTTAGCGGGTATGCTCCACAGGTAGGATGTGAGCTGGAGGCGAAGGAAAAATTCTGGTCGGACTTTGATGAAGTGATGCAGAGCATGCCTAGAAGTGAGAGAGTTGTCATTGGTGCAGACTTCAATGGACATGTTGGTGCAGGAAACAGAGGTGATGAGGATGTGATGGGCAGGTTTGGTATCCAGGAGAGGAACGCAGAAGGACAGATGGTAGTTGACTTTGCAAAAAGGATGGAAATGGCTGTAGTGAATACTCTCTTCCAGAAGAGGCAGGAACATAGAGTGACCTATAAGAGTGGTGGTAGGAGCACACAGGTAGACTACATCTTGTGTAGACGGTGTAACCTGAAAGAGATCAGTGACTGCAGAGTAGTGGTAGGTGAGAGTGTAGCCAAACGGCATCGGATGGTGGTGTGTAGGATGACTCTGGTGGTGAGAAAGATCAAGAGGGCAAAGGCAGAGTAGAAGACAAAATGGTGGAAGCTGAAAAAGGAAGAGTGTTGCATGACTTTTAGGAAGGAGTTAAGACAGGCTCTGGGTGGTCAGGAGGTGCTTCCAGATGACTGGACAACTACAGCTAATGTGATCAGGGAGACAGGTAAGAGAGTACTTGGTGTGTCATCTGGAAGAAAAGTAGATAAGGAGACTTGGTGGTGGAATGAGGAGGTACAGGAGTGTATACAGAGAAAGAGGTTAGCTAAGAAGAAGTGGGACACCGAGAGGACTGAGGAGAGTAGACAGGAGTACAGGGAGATGCAGCGTACAGTGAAGGTAGAGGTAGCAAAGGCCAAACAAGAAGCTTATGATGACTTGTATGCTAGGTTTCGACAGTAAGGAGGGGGAGACTGATCTATACAGGTTAGCAAGACAGAGACAGAGATGGGAAGGACGTGCAGCAGGTTAGGGTGATTAAGGATAGGCATGGAAGTCTATTGACAGGTGCCAATAGTGTGATGGGAAGATGGAAAGAGTACTTTGAAGAGTTGATGAATGTTGAAAATGAGAGAGAACAAAGACTAGAAGAGGTGACTGTTGTGGACCAGGATGTAGCAAATATTAGTCAGGATGAAGTGAGGAGGGCACTGAAGAGGATGAAGAGTGGAAAGGCAGTCGGCCCTGATGATATATCTGTAGAGGTATGGAAGTGTCTAGGAGAGGTGGCAGTAGACTTTCTGACTGGGTTGTTCAACAGGATCTTAGATAGTGAGAAGATGTCTGAGGAATGGAGGAGAAGTGTGCTGGTGCCCATTTTTAAGAACAAGGGAGATGTGCAGAGTTGTGGCAACTACAGAGGAATAAAGCTGATGAGCCATAAAATGAAGTTATGGGAGAGAGTAGTGGAAGCTAGACTAAGGGCAGAAGTGAACATTTGTGAGCAGCAGTATGGTTTCATGCCAAAAAAGAGTACTACAGATGCAGTATTTGCTTTGAGGATGTTGATAGAGAAGTACAGAGAAGGCCAGAGGGAGCTGAGCTGCATTGTGTTTTTGTAGATCTGGAGAAAGCTTATGACAGGGTGCCCAGAGAGGAACTGTGGTATGTGGTATGGAAGTATGGTATGGAAGTCTGGAGTGGCAGAGAAGTATGTTAGAGCGGTGCAGGACATGTATGAGGACTGTAAGACAGTGGTGAGGTGTGCTGTAGGTGTGACAGAGGAGTTCAAGGTGGAGGTGGGACTGCATGAGGGATCAGCTCTGAGCCCCTTCTTGTTCGCTATGGTGATGGACAGGCTGACAGACGAGGTTAGACAGGAATCTCCATGGACTATGATGTTTGCAGATGACATTGTGATCTGTAGTGAGGGCAGGGAACAGGTGGATGAGAAGCTAGAGAGGTGGAGGTTTGTCCTGGAAAGGAGAGGAATGAAGGTTAGCCGCAGTAAGACAGAGTACATGTGTTTGAATGAGAGGGACCCAAATGGAAGAGTGAGGTTACAGGGAGAAGAGATCAAGAAGGTGGAGGATTTTAAGTACTTAGGCTAAACAGTCCAGAGCAATGGAGAGTGTGGAAAAGAGATGAAGAAGCGTGTACAGGCAGGATGGAACGGGTGGAGGAAAGTGTCAGGTGTGATGTGTGATAGAAGAGTTTCGGCTAAAATGAAAGGAAAGGTGTACAAAACTGTGGTGAGACCAGCGATGTTGTTTGGTCTAGAGACAGTGTCACTGAAGAAAAGACAGGAGGCAGAGCTGGAGGTTTAGAAATGAAGATGCTGAGGTTCTCTCTGGGAGTGACCAGGAAGGATAGGATCAGGAATGAGTACATCAGAGGGACAGCACATGTTAGAGGTTCTGGAGATAAAGTCAGAGAGGCCAGACTGAGATGGTTTGGACATGTCCAGAGGAGAGATAGTGAATATATTGGTAGAAGGATGCTGAGTTTTGAACTGCCAGGCAGGAGGCCTAGAGGAAGACCAAAGAGGAGGTTTATGGATGTAATGAGGGAAGACATGAAGGTAGTTGGTGTGAGAGAAGAGGATTCAAAGGACAGGGCTAGATGGAGGAAATTGATTCGCTGTGGCGACCCCTGAAGGGAAAAGCCGAAAGGAAAAGAAGAAGAAGAAGGCATAACCTGGATGACTGAGAATGTGTACAGATGTCCTAAAAAGTGTGCTAATAAATATCTGCTGCTAAAACAGCACAAACAGAAATTTCTTAGTGGTTGGATCTCAAAATGTGTTCCAGATCTACAACATTTTGCAAATTAAGCAGGAGACATATGAGCAAGGACTTGCTTACATTAGGATTTTCTCTCACTCTGTGCAAAAAGGAGTTGACTGGCTGAATGTGTGCAATTAATGTCTTATATTGCCTGTCCCTGTTAACTCTTTCAAAGTAAGGGCAAACTTTATGTTCCAGTAGTGCTACAGCCAGTGTCGAAAGAGTCACCCATCAGAATAGTTTCTCTCACATGTCACTATAGTCCTCATATTAATGCTAGCCATAAGGCATGGTGAATCACCCCCTGTGCACAGTTCAGTTTTAAATCTTGTGTCCCTCCAAAAATAAAAAAATGCCAGACACCTTTTTTCATGCTCTTTAAGCCATCCTGTTGACACCACAGACAAACAATACATCTTTGGTGAAGCTTTTAATATTAAAGCTGGAAAACTCAAACTAAAACCCAAAAGAATTAGACACAAACTCTAAAGTGTTTGTTATTAACATCTACATTAGTGCAGTTCACCCTTAATCCCTTAATGGATTTCCTCCATGCAGAGGATGAAAGGAAAGGATCAAGGTAATTAAAGTATGTTTATAAAGTGATAGGATTAGAAGACACACATATTCAGTTATTTACACAAATAAATATACACGTATTCACCCAGGAAATAATTTTTTATCTCCCACAAAAAAACAAAAATTACAGCTATCATCAGTATGCCCGGCTGTGGTCTGGAGAAATAACCAACAAAATGAAGCAGCACTGATTACTCAGATGGAAGCCGTGCAGACCCGAGCAGAGCATCCAAACTGCCCAAAGAACCAAAGGTTTGGAATATAACCCACAACTTTCTTGCTGCTTGTTTCCTGCTCCTTTCATGCATTTCCCATGAGTACAGTGAGGCTGATAAGGAATAATTACTTAATTTGCAGTGAAGTGATGGGTCTCACCATTTATCCATAAAAATAGATTGCCTTTTTTTAGCTTAAAAATCTTCTAGGTATGTCCTTTGTTTTTGCAGAAATATGCATTATGGGGGAAAAAAAACAACCCTAGTGTTTATTGTTTTTTGATGCAATAAGGAGTGTTTTGTGGATGTTAATGTTTGATGGATAGTCTCAAGGAGATGGAGACAGCTTGTACTAATGGGCCTCTTGTTGCTTTTTTTTGTTTTTGCAGCACAGCTATCTCCACTCCTGTTGTTGCTCTGCTTGTCCCCTTTCTTTCTCTCATCAGATAAGGGCTTCCCAGAGCTCCCTTGGTGAACATGTTTTGTGCCTGTTTGGGCTCCATCTTCTTAGAACAGTTACCAGTCTCAGCTGGCTTCTTTCAGCATACTTGTGATGAACGCGCACAGCAAATGCGTCAGAGTGTAGTGCTCAGTAAAATACACCCTTGTTGAGCAGGAGAAGAGACAGTTATGAATGGTTGGTTTAAATTTGTCCGCCAATGTTTTTCCTTTGGATCAACTTGTGCCTCTTTTGGTAATGATAAATATTTATTGAAGGTTGAGCTGGGTACTAGATTCAGGCGAGTAGCCCGTATGGATAATGCATTAAAACTCATGCTCTTAAAAACCTCATAACTGACTGTCTCCAAGCTCTGTGATTGGCTAGTCACACACTGCGCCCGCCCCTCCCTACAGAGACTGCGGCCAGAGCAGAGCTGCCTGTCGCTGCCCCACTCTCGCACACACGCAGACATTGACTGATCTCTTTGTGCGTGGCTTCGCTGTGGCTCACGTTGCTATCCTTCTTCAGTTTGCCTCTATTTCGGCCTATTTAATTTTACTTGGTGAACATTTTTCTTGTTTTGTTTTTTTGTTTTGTTGCACATACGTGGTACATTTGACCAGACAAAGCTGTAAACTGTTCGTGTCCCATCGGTCACCAACTCCACTCCAGTCGTTTTTTTTTTTCTTTTACCTGCTTGCTCTTAGTTTGACACTTTCTCAGTTCAGTTCAAATTAATAATTTCTATACTGTATAGATACTTTTATTGTTACTTAGCGCATGCACACGCACACACACACACACACACACACACACACACACGTGCTATCTCTATCTCTCTCTTTCTCTCTCTCTCCCACTTACACAGTCACTCACACATGCAAACAGACAGACACACAAACACATGCACACACCTTAACACTTGGCCACCCATAATTCTGCATCTACTAGTGATTCTGACTGCTCTGACATTATTTGTATATAATTTGGATCATCATTGAATAAATTGGTGAAATTATGGTAAAACTATAATGGTTGCATTTTTTTATTTATTGACACAAGCTAACTTCTCTGCAATTACACATCCAAACACAAACTCTGAAATAAAAACAAATGTATCCTGCTTCAAAATATTGTGGTGTCGTAATGAGACCTTAACAATAAAAATTATTAACTATTATGAACATTCAATAATGCTGCGATGGCTGCCAGCCAGCTGGAGACACTGCTGTTACACCAGTTATTTTGCAAACTTGATATTTTCCCCATTCTACACAGGTAATTTGTGTTGAGGAGGGAAATATCACCACTGATAACTTCTTTACTTCTCTAGAACTTTCCAAGGCAATAAAAGCCCAGAAAACCAGCCTGGTTAGTCCAGTAAATAAGAGTAGACAAGAGCTTCCTCCATCTGTAGAGAAGCAAAGGGCCCTGCACAGGCCCTGCACTCTATCAATTCTAACCAAGGAAAAATGTCTACATTCTAATAACGATCCACATAGCTGTCAACATCACAAGTGCCCACAAGGCTAAACTGGAGACTGTTACATACATTACCACAATCGAACCAAGGTTGGGGTAGATATGCTTGATTAAATGGGGAGGAAATATTCAGTGTAAGCTCCTACATGATGATGGCCATTGGTGGTGTTTCGTAATATTCTTTACCTGCATGCCATAAATCCTTCAATCCTGTTCAAGAAATGCACCATTAAGAAGATGTCATAGAGGAACCTTCCAATGCAACTCGCAAAGGAACTTTGCTCAGGACACATGAAAGCAAAAGCCTGACAAATGAAGGTGCAAGAACCCCATTTGAAGCAACAAAAGATTGAGAGGAGAAGGAAGTGCCAAATGAAGAATGTGTAAGAAAAATAAAGCAAAGAATAATTGTGTCAAATGTCATAAGGTGTAACAGGTCAGAGGTAGGACCCACGTACAGCACAGACTGAGACCAGAGCAGGAGTAGTCCAACAGTTTATTCTGAGGTTCGCACAGAATGGCAGCAATATTCCAGAAAAACAGTCTCCGTAAACAGGAATCCCAGGTGACAGGTATCAGACAAGGAACGAGCAGGCAGAGTAGTCAAGGACAGAAGGCTGGTCAGTTTACCGGGGCAGAGACGAGGAAGACTGGTTGAAGACAGGCAGGGTCGTAACCGAGGAAGCAGTCCGGAGATCAACGCGAGAGAGCTATGCATGACACAAAGACAATCTGGCAGAGACTGAGAGGAATGGGAGGGTATATGTACTGAGCAGGCAGGTGATAATCAGGTGAGGAAACACAGGTGAAGGCAGTTGCACTGATGAGTTTGGAGTGGAAGGCAGGTAGAGCTGGGCGGATGAGGGGAAAACCAGGAGCGGATTGTGACATGCCCCACCCTTCAAGGGACGGCTCCAGACGTCCCAGACTGAGCCGGGAGGGAGGGGGGAGGCCGGAGGGGGGCTAAAACTCCTCTGAGACAGCGGAGTCCACATCTTCGTCTGCAGAAGAGGAAGACGAGCCGGAGGAAGTGTCCACATCCAAGCCACCATCTTCTGGTGGGTCGGCAGGCCCATCAGCAGCAGGTCCCCCAGGGGATGGGATGGAGGATGGAGCAGGCTGGTCCGGATGCAGGCGGTGAAAGTCTGCGATGAGCCGAGGATCCACGATGAACCGGGCCGGAACCCAGGAACGATCCACCGGACCGTAACCTTCCCAGTCCACCAGATACTGCATACCACGTCCACAGCGGCGAGAGCGCAAGAGGCGCTTGACAGCATACACAGGACTACCATCGACAAGCTGAGGAGGAGGAGGGGGTGGTGTAGGGGGAACAAGAGGACTCACCCGGACAGGCTTGATCTTGGAGACGTAGAAAGTCGGGTGGATCTTCATGGACCCTGGAAGCTGCAGGCGGACCGCTTCCGGGTTAATGATGCGAGTGATGGGGAAGGGCCCCACAAACCTGGGAGCCAGCTTGCGACTCTCCACCTTGAGGGGCAGGTCACGGGTGGAGAGCCAGACCCTCTGGCCGACCTGGTAGGCGGGAGCAGGCTTGCGGCGCTTGTTGGCGGTGGCAGCATAGCGGTCAGCAGACTTCAGGAGGGCGGTGCGTGCTCGTTCCCAGGTGTGCCGGCAATGACTGACAAAGGCTTGAGCCGACGGGCAGGCAGCTTCCCTCTCTTGGTTAGCAAAGAGCGGCGGCTGATACCCATAGGCACACTGGAAGGGGGAAAGGCCCGTCGAGGAGCAGGTGAGGGTGTTGTGGGCATATTCCACCCAGATGAGTTGCTCCGACCAGGAAGCAGGATTGTCAGCCGTGAGACAGCGAAGCGTGGTTTCCAGGTCCTGGTTAGCTCTCTCAGTCTGCCCGTTGGACTGGGGGTGAAAACCAGAGGTGAGGCTGACCGAGGACCCCAGCAGACTGCAAAACTCCTTCCAGAAGATGGACGTGAACTGGGGGCCCCGGTCAGAGACGATGTCGGTGGGCAGACCATGGAGCCGAAAGATGTGTTGGAGGACCAAACTGGCAGTCTCTTTGGCAGAAGGAAGCTTGGGGAGGAGAATGAAGTGTGCCATTTTGCTGAACCGGTCTACCACTGTGAGGATGGCAGTGTGACCCCTGGAGGGGGGTAGACCGGTAACAAAGTCCAGGGAAATGTGTGACCAAGGGCAATGAGGGACAGGCAGGGGTTGCAGGAGGCCGGCTGGTGGGTGACGAGGAGTCTTATTCTGGTTGCAAACAGGACACGCGTTGACGTAGCCACGGACATCCTCCTCCAGCGAAGGCCACCAAAAGCGCTGCTGCAGGACATCACAGGTGCGCTGAATGCCTGGATGACAGGTGAGCCGGGAGGCATGCCCCCAATGGAGCACATCGGAATGGAGCCTAGCCGGAACAGGCGGTCAGGAGGACAGGAACTAGGACCGGGCTGATCCTCAGCGGCTGCCCGCACCCTCTCCTCGATCTCCCAGGTGACGCAAGCGACGAGGCAGGAGGGTGGAATAATGGTGGAGGGTTCAGGTCTTTCATCCGGGCTCTCAGGAAATCGGCGGGAGAGTGCATCTGGCTTGGTGTTACGGGAGCCTGGCCGATAGGACAGCGTTAAATTAAATCTGTCAAAGAACAGTGACCAGCGGGCTTGTCTTGAGTACAGTCTCTTGGCCGAGCGAATATATTCCAGGTTGCGGTGATCAGTCCACACAATGAATGGCATCTCGGCCCCCTCTAGCCAATGGCGCCACTCCTCCAAGGCTGCCTTTACCGCCAGAAGCTCCCTGTTACCAATGTCATAATTCCTCTCTGTGGGAGTGAGACGGCGAGAGAAAAAGGCGCAAGGATGGAGCTTCTGGTCTTTGGTGGCGTGCTGGGACAGGATCGCCCCCACCCCCACGCTGGATGCATCCACCTCCACAGTGAACTGGCGCTCTGGATCGGGGATCTGGAGGATGGGTGCAGTGGAGAAACGAGTCTTGAGCGTGTCGAAGGCTCCTTGAGCTGCATCGGTCCAACGGAAGGAGGTCTTGGATGAGGTGAGGGCCGAGAGGGGAGATGCAATGGAGCTGAAACCTCTGATGAAGCGCCGGTAGAAATTGGCAAACCCCAAGAAACGTTGCAGTTGCTTGCGTGTCTCCGGGACCGGCCAGGAGGTTAGAGCCGAAACCTTAGCAGGGTCCATCTTTATGCAGTCTTTGGCAATAATGTACCCCAGGAAGGAGACTGAGGGTACATGGAACTCACACTTCTCCGCCTTGACGAAGAGGGCGTTGTCCAGGAGGCGGCGGAGGACGGATCTGACGTGGACGATGTGCTCCTCCTGGCTGCGGGAAAAGATCAGGATGTCATCCAGATACACAAAGACGTACTTATTCAGCATGTCTCGGAGCACATCGTTCACCAGGGCTTGGAAAACTGCAGGGGCATTTGTCAAACCGAAGGGCATCACAAGATACTCGTAATGCCCTGTCGGGGTGTTGAAGGCAGTCATCCACTCATCTCCCTCCCGGATGCGAACCAGATGATACGCATTCCTCAGATCGAGTTTTGAGAACACCGTCGCCCCCTGGAGCAGTTCAAAAGCCGTGGAGAGGAGCGGGAGGGGGTAGCGGTTCTTAACCGTGATATTATTAAGTCCACGATAGTCTATGCAGGGACGCAGTGTTTTATCCTTCTTTTCTACGAAAAAAAATCCTGCGCCAGCAGGTGAAGAAGAGGGGCGGATGATCCCTGCCGCCAAGGAGTCTTTAATGTATACCTCCATGGCTTTTCTCTCAGGGGCCCGGTAGTAAGTCAATCGCACAGTCATAAGGGCGGTGTGGCGGCAGGGAGGTGGCTTTAGCTTTGTTAAATACCTCTTTTAGGCCGTGGTACACAGCAGGAACCCCAGTGAGGTCTGGAGCAGGAGTAGAAGCAGGAGCAGGAGCAGAAGAAGCTGACGAAGCCTCGAGACAGGTCCGCTGGCAGGTCGCGCCCCACTCCCGAACGGAGCAGGTTGTCCAGTCGATGTTAGGATTGTGCAGGCGGAGCCAGGGGTACCCCAGAATGACGGGCTGGTTAGGTGTGGACAGAAGCAGAAACTGGATGCTCTCACCGTGCCCCCCTGGCAGGAGCATGCGCACTGGGTTGGTTTGAGATGTTACCCTCCCCAGCAAATGTCCGTCCAGGGCTCTGGCTGCAATGGGCGACGGCAGCAGCTCCGGGCGTAGTCCCAGCTGAAGAGCGAGGTTCTCATCCATGATGCTCCCATCAGCCCCAGAATCGAGGAGGGCGGCGATGGAGTGGGAACCAGACAGCAGCAGGAACTTGGCGGTGATGCTTGGCCTTTCAGAGGAGGCGGGATCAGCGATGGAGCTCACCAGTATGCCTCCGTTCACTGGTGAGCTCTGGCTTTTACTGGGCACCGGCTGACAAAGTGCCCTGACTGACCGCAGTAAATACAGAGGTTCAAGCGCTGTCTTCTCTCCCTCTCCTCAGGTGAGAGGCGGGTGCGGCCAAGCTGCATCGGCTCCGGATCCCCCTCACACACAGGGGTGACTGAGGCAGACAGGAGAGAGGTCGGCACCGCTGTAGGCTTGGAGCGAGGAGGACTGCGGGGACGGGCAGAGCGTGGCTGGAGCTCAGAGCGTCTCTCTCTCCGGTGTGCCTGGATGCGCAGATCAATGTGGGTGGCGAGTTCAATGAGGCGCTACAGTGTTGACGGCAGCTCATACGCAACCAGCTCGTCCTTGATGTATCCAGCCAGGCCCCGCAAAAAGACATCACGGAGGGCGACCGGGTTCCAGTTACACAGAGGGGCCGTAGTACGAAAGTCTATAGCGTAATCCGTGACTGAACGGCTGCCCTGGACCAGATCCAGCAGTTCTCGTCCGGCGTCGGCCCCCAGAGGTCCGGTACCAAAAACCTCCCGGAGCTCGTCGGCGAAGGACCGGAAAGATCGACAGGCGGGAGTCCCTCTCTGCCACTCCGCAGTGCCCCACAGATGTGCCCGCCCGGTGAGGTGATTGACAGTGTAAGCCACCTTAGCCTCCTCCGAGGAGAAGGTGAGCGGCTGGAGGGAAAAAATTATGGAACAGTTGCAGAGAAAGGCGTTGCAGGTGGCAGGATCGCCGTCATAACGCTCCGGTGCTCCCACGTTAGGCTCCCGGATCGAAGGTGGAATGGCGGCGACACCCGCTGAGGCGGACGGCGGAGCAGCAGCGCCCGCCTAGGCAGGTGACGAGAACGTGGCTCCCGGTGAGACAGACGGAGTTAGCCCCAGGGCCTGGGTGCGGGCGTGGAGACTTGCTACATCACACCGAACTTGTGCCAGAACCTGCTGGTTTTCTGCTGCAGCCGCAACGGAATTCGCAACCAGCTCGTTAAGCATGTCCTCCATCCAGGAGATCCGGTGATCAACCTGTGCTGGATCCATTTATGGCCAGATTGTACTGTAACAGGTCAGAGGTAGGACCCACGTACAGCACAGACTGAGACCAGAGCAGGAATAGTCCAACAGTTTATTCTGAGGTTCGCACAGAATGGCAGCAATATTCCAGAAAAACAGTCTCCGTAAACAGGAATCCCAGGTGACAGGTATCAGACAAGGAACGAGCAGGCAGAGTAGTCAAGGACAGAAGGCTGGTCAGTTTACCGGGGCAGAGACGAGGAAGACTGGTTGAAGACAGGCAGGGTCGTAACCGAGGAAGCAGTCCGGAGATCAACGCGAGAGAGCTATGCATGACACAAAGACAATCTGGTAGAGAGTGAGAGGAATGGGAGGGTATATGTACTGAGCAGGCAGGTGATAATCAGGTGAGGAAACACAGGTGAAGGCAGTTGCACTGATGAGTTTGGAGTGGAAGGCGGGTAGAGCTGGGCGGATGAGGGGAAAACCAGGAGCGGATTGTGACATAAGGTAGTGGGAGCTGCACAAGGAAGGTACAGGTTGCATGTCAATCAATCAATCAAGTTTTATTTATATAGCGCTTAATCATGAGAGCAGACATTTCAAAGTGCTTTAACAGACAGAGAAACCCAACTGAACCCTCCAGAGCAAGCATAAGCGACAGTGGCAGGGAAAAACTCCCTCCATGAGGAAGAAACTCCGGGCAGGACCCAGACTCTTTTGGGCGGCCATCCGCCTCGACCGGTTGGGTGGAAAAGAAATCAAAGGAAGACAAGAACAGCATCAGAGAGAGAGACAGAGAGAGAGTGACAGATAGGCCAGATAGAGACAGTATCAATATGGTTAAGGTTGCTAAAGTCAAGGCACAATTACAGCTGTGTGGATGACTGTATGGCGGCACGGAAGAAGAAAGGACGCAGGATCCCAGCCGATGGATAGTTGAGGGGTGGTACTGGTGGGCTTGGAGGATAAGGTGCACAGCACATGGAGAGATGGGGGTGATACTGGTGGGCTCGGAGGTGACTAAGATGGGCGGATGAGGGGTGAGCCTGAGAAAAACCTGGGAGAACATAGAGCACAGAGACTCCAGGGAAGAAGTTTAGTTAGTACGGTGTGATTGGAGACTTGAAGAGTGAGGTCAGAGAGGAGGAGGAGTAACAGAGATGGTTAGAGAGAAGGGAGAGGAGAGAGGAACTCAGTGAGTCTCCAGCAGTGTAGGTCTATATGAATATAAACGTAGTAACCTAAGTTGCCATTAATTGTAAAATTTATGAAAAAGAAAAGTTTTAAGTCTAGTCTTAAATAGTGAGAGGGTGTCTGCCCCCCGAACTGAGGTAGGGAGGTGGTTCCACAATAGAGGGGCTTGATAGCAAAAGGCTCTAGCCCCCGTCCTACTTTTATAAATTCTAGGAACCACCAGTAGGCCAGTATGTTGAGAGCGTAATGCTCTAGATGTATTATAAGGAACTAAAAGTTCCTTCAGGTAGGTCGGTGCCTGGCCATGAAGGGCTTTGTAAGTGAGGAGGAGTATTTTAAAATCTATCCTAGCTTTCACAGGAAGCCAGTGCAGAGAAGCCAGCACAGGAGAAATATGGTCCCTGGCACTGGTCCTGGTCAGAACACGGGCGGCAGCATTCTGAATTAGTTGAAGACTCTTCAGCGACTTTTTGGGGCAGCCTGAAAAAAGTGCGTTACAGTAATCTAGTCTGGAAGTGATGAAAGCGTGGATTAATTTCTCTGCATCACTCCGTTTTAAAATATGCCTGATTTTAGCAATGTTTCAGAGATGGAAAAAGGCTGTTCTAGAAACCTGCTTAATGTATGTGTTAAACGAGAGATCCTGATCAAAGATGACACCTAGGTTCCTCGCTGTGGTTTTGGCCTCAAACGTGATGCCATCCAAGGTAATTACATCACTGGGCACTACATCCCTAACAGTTTTTGGGCCGAGCACAACAACCTCAGTTTTATCAGAATTGAGATGCAAAAAGTTATTCGTCATCCAATCTCTAATCCCTTTGATACACGCCTGTAATTTGCATAACTGGCTGACTTCGCCAGGTTTAATCGAGAGATATAATTGCGTATCATCGGCAAAACAATGGAAGTTGATGGAGTGTTTCCTTATCAAATTACCCAGAGGAAGCATGTACAAGATAAACAGTATTGGACCAAGAACCGAGCCTTGAGGAACTCCATAACTAACTGTAGTTGACTGAGAGGAGTTGTTATTAACGTGAACAAACTGGGAACGGTCAGTTAAATAGGACTTAAACCACATCAGTGCTGATCCCTTAATACCAATTGTTTGGTCCAGACGTGCCAGAAGAATATTGTGGTCAATTGTGTCAAACGCCGCACTGAGGTCCAAGAGAACCAGTATAGAAACAAGTCCTCTGTCTGAAGGGGTTAGAAGGTTGTTGCTAACCTTGACAAGTGCTGTTTCCGTACTATGATGTTCCCTGAAACCTGACTGGAAATTCTCGAATAAACTGTTGGATTTAAGGAAATCACATAACTGATTAGCGACTATTTTCTCCAAGATCTTAGATAAAAATGGGAGATTTGAGATGGGTCGATAATTATTTAGAACAGTAGGGTCCAGGTTAGGTTTTTTGAGAAGTGGCTTAATTACAGCTACTTTAAAGGACCGTGGTACATATCCAGTAGATAAAGACATGTTAATTATATTAAGGAAGTGGTTGCCAAGTAAAGGTAGGGCTTCTTTGATGAGTTTAGTTGGAATTGGATCTAACAGACAGGAGGATGGTTTAGCTGAGGAGATTATTTTAATCAGTTGACTAATCTGTATTGGAGAAAAGACATCCATGGAACCAAAGGGTTCAGGAGTCAGCTGTGTGTGTTCCGGATCTAAGAGACCTAAAGAAGGACCAGAGTTTGAGGATAGGACACCATTAATTTTGTCTCTGATGAGCAGGATCTTATTATTGAAGAAATTCATAAAATCATTGCTGTGGAGACTTGATGGAATACTAGGCACAAATGCACTGTGGTTCTTTGTCAGTCTGGATACAGTACTGAACAAGAATCTGTGATTGTTTCTATTGTCCTCGATTAATGATGAATAATAGGCTGCTCTAGCGGAACGAAGTGCCTTCCTGTATTTATGTAAACCATCATGCCACGCAGTGCGGTATTCTTCTAATTTAGTAGAACGCCATTTCCTCTCAAGTTGTCGGGATTCTTGCTTTAATTGGTGGGTATGAGAATTAAACCAGGGAGCTCGCATCCCCTGTTTTATAGTCTTATTTTTTAGTGGAGCAATTAAATCTAAGGTTTTTCGCAGAGAGTCTGAAGTAACATCAACAAACTCATCAATTTGAGATGTGCTAGCATTAACTGCGTTAGAAAATGACCCGCTGTGTAGTTCAGTAGTGGGATTAGATTAAGCATACTTGGGATTTCTTCCCTAAATTTAGAAATAGTATGATCTGATAAGTTTCTACTACAAACGTTTTTTGCAGGAAGACAATTACACAATAGCCGAATGTCAAAAGTTATCAGGCAGTGGTCAGAAAGGATAGGATTACGAGGAAAGATGACCAACTCCTCAATTTCAATCCCATAAATCAAGACTAAATCCAGAGTATGCTTGAACTGGTGGGTAGGTTCCTGTACACACTGACTAAAGCCTATGGAGTCTAGTAATGACATAAATGCCCTACTGAGGCCATCATTACTGTCATCCACGTGAATATTGAAACACCAACAATTATGACCTTATCAGTTTTAAGAATTAAACTAGTTAAGAAATCGGCAAATTCGGAAAGAAAGTCACTGTATGGACCAGGAGGACGATAGATGATGACAAATAATAGGGGCTGAAGTAGTTTCTGGATTGGGTTTGATAGGCTCAGACTAAGACTTTCAAATGAATTGAAGATAATTTTTGGTTTAGGGCTCAATTCTAGCAAGGAATTAAAAAATTAAAAATGTGTTGACTTCGAGTCTTGGGAACCATAAGCAAACCATCTTGGCATTATAACATCAATGTTTCCAGCTGAGTGGCAGCCATCACAACATTGTGGATTGTTCATAATAGTTAATAATTTTAATTGTTAAAGTCTAATGATGACACCAACCTATTTTGAAGCAGGATACATTCGTTTTTATTTCAAATTCTGAATTTGGATGTGTAAATAACAGAGAAGCTATTTTGTACCAATTAAATAAAACATTCAATCACTGAGTTTTAATTTAGCGTCCTGATGTGTTTTTACCTATTCTGCCAATTCATTCTTGGATATTTTAATGATAGTCCAAATTATATACAAATAATGTCCGAGCAATCAAAATGACTGCCTATGGTAGTTTTTGTCATGATCGCTCCATTCCTGCAGTCTGCTCCACAGTTTCCACTATCCCACCTCCCAGCCTGACCACACCTCCCGCTGATCACCCACACCTACAGCCCATTTGCAATCAGTCCGGTATTTAAACCCACGTCTCACAGTCAGTCTCTGCCAGTTTGTAATCGACCCATGCCTTACTCTCCGGCGTGCTACTCCGGATTGCCTGCCCGATCACGACCTGCTTCGTCCCTGGACTCTGCCTCTCGTCTGCCTCCCAGCCAACCTACCCGCCCTTCGTCCACGGATTCTGCCTTGTCTCTCTGTGCCGGTAAACCTGACCCTCGCCTGTCCAACGACTCTGCCTCCTGTTCCAGCCCCGGTAAATTGACTAGCCTTCCGTCCCTTGACCTCGTCTCCTGCCTGCTCCCTTTCTCTGGAGTGATCCATTGTGTCTCCAGCGTGCTCCGCTGGCCTATCGGTTACCTGCCTGCCTGCCTGCCGCCTGGGAGACCCAGGTCGACTCCCACTCCGCCCGGCCTGAAAATAAACACTGTTGAACTTAACTCCTGTCTTGCCTCTTTGTGCTGCACTTGGGTCCTGTTCGCACCCCGTGACAGTTTTAGATAGTAATACTCAGATTTCTTTTGTGTTTTGAAATTGTAATGATCAAACAATGTCAGAATAAAATATACACACATTTAGGAAAAGTCAGGCTCCTATTGGTACATGTTTTTTTTAAAACCAAGGCATGACATTGCAAATTTTGAAAGCAGTCTAAATGACTGCCTTGGGAGTTCTAGTGTTACTCAACATTGTTTAACTTCGTGTGAAAAAAACTGGTAAAAACAAAAACAACAGGTGGTAAAAGTAAATACCGTGCGCCCTTGCGCGATTGTGCATCAACGATTGCGACTCCACCTCATCGCGGATTTTTAGTCGGCAGTGACATGATACCGTATGCTCATTCTATTGGCTGACGGCATCCGGAAGTGCGCTTGTTCCATCAGTCTTGGACTTTCGTGAGACACAAAAGTGTTTTAAACAGTTTATCTGAGTGTGCGAAAAGGTAATACAGATAGAAGGTGGTTTAATATCAGTATGGGGAGGGTTCATAAATGTTAAATTACCGTAAATACTAAGATAAATAGATCGCAATCGCGATCGTGGATTCCTCAATCGCGTGTGGTTCCTGGAATGCATTAACTGCAAAGATGAAGGGCGCACTGTAATTGAAAAAAAAAAGTTTGATTATAAAAATAAAAGAAAAAAAATTAAAAAAATTTGAAGTTGTGTTGAGTATTACAATTCTTGTTCATGCATACACTGCAGTTCATAATTTGCTTTGGCATGTGTTATATTCATTAATGCACTTCATGTTCTGAGCTCATAAAAAACTTGTTCTGCAAGTGGTTCATTTACCATAGTGATCAAAAACATTGAATCTCAATTCTGAGGCTGTTCTGTAAATATTCATACATTTAAGAATATTCATGTTCTTAGTTCATAAAAAAATTCTGATCAAAAAACATTGATTTTTATCTCAATTTTGAGGCTCTTCTGTAAATAGTTGTAAAATAAACAATAAATAGCAACTTCTGATCATTCCATATCAATTTCAGACTTAAAATAATGTAGTGAATTAAGCCACAGCCATTTTCCATCAAACCATACCCACTTCGGTTTAAGCCCTGCTCATTCTGAGTACAGACACAGTTAATTTAGATGGTTGAACAGATACAGATAGTGGTGTACTCACTCATCCCTGATATTTATTTTGCAGAATGACGAAGAACATGTAAAATATTTACATACATTAGTTCCATGTTTTAGTCAGTGTTCACAGGAAAACAGTTGTAACGTAGGTGTTTTCATGAAGACTAAAAAATAAATTATGTATTGTTCATGTAAATTTGCCTGAAAGTGTGGAAACTAGATCTCTGTGGGTCATTAAAAGGGATTTCCAGGGTTCTTGCTGATCTGCAGAATGTATGATGTACACTTTTGAATAAATAATTGCAAGCTATCCCTAGTTAGAATAGCACCTTCTCTTTCGACTATAACTGGCAACTGTGTGTGAACAAAGCACTGACATTTTTTCCAGGTCTGCAGTTTCTTAGACTTCGGAATCTGTAAACACTTCTTCAGCCCCTAGATCTTCTTCCCTATGTTACTGTTTGCTAGGATTGCTCCATTCATCACAACTGCCCCTCTTTCCTCCTTACTATCCACCCTTGTCCGACAGCTGTTTTTCAGTCTCATAAAATTTGCTCTGCTGTCTGTAGCACTTCAAATCTGGACTGGGGAACTTTTCCTGATTTCCCTTCTTTTCACCTCTTCCTGGACCATGGCTCTGACACTCAGTAGTCATGGCTTTCTCTCGATTAGTACATCTGATTGATTGAGTTCAGGCCGACGTGAGTCACCTTAGTATGTGAGGCATGTGACTTGTGTGATGGCCTTGGAATACAAATCCTAATATATTAAGTTCTTGATTAAAATTATCGGTGCACTGTAAGGACTCTAGTGCTCATGCGTGAGTATAGATTTTCATATAGTGAATCCAGGTCATGCTCAGGCTGGTCTGCCTTATCTTAAAAGCTGTGGTGATTGCAGTGTAGACTACTAACTGAAGCTTTGACCCTCTTGTGTTGTTCCTTCTTTCCTCTGCTTGTGTATAGATTCATGTCTATTCAGCTTAGATGCAATGATTGCTTCTTTGTTGTGGGAAGGCAGGTTGTCTGCTGCTAGTCGAAGGTGATTTTCCTTTCCTGCCTGCCTGCACGCACGGACGCGCGCATGCAGGGACACATACACGCACGCACGTGGCTCTGTTTCCATGTCACATTCAAATCAGAGGCTAAGCAACCCTGAAGATCTGATCCAACAATCACCTCTGGTTAGTTCAGTCATTTGCACTACCAGACAAGTATTCTCTGGATGGGTCTGTGGAGAACAGGACATTTATTCTCTTTGCCTCTGCTTTTCTAGCATGACTCTTCAGCCTTGCAGCTGGAGCTGTAAGTCTTTGTTCAGCAAAGACTCCTGGACAAGTGTTGTATTAGTTTTCCATTATACCTTTTCGGTAGTTGGTTATCTTCCCTGCAAGTTGTTTTTTTTTTCTCCACACAGAGCAGGATGTGCATCTCAACTCAACCCTTAAGCAAAATTACACTGTGTGAGAGAGTGTGTATGTATGAACGGTCATTGCTTATGTGTGCCTGTGCAAGCATGGAAAAGTGCTAAAAAATCCAAGATCTGAAGACAAATAGCTGTAATGGTAGCGGGCAGAGCATGACAAATGAAGATAAGTGATTATGTGTTGGAATCAGAGGAGCAGGTGATTCCTCAGCCCTACAGGCTGGTGCTGAGGCATTTCAGAGGCACGAAGAGATGGCAGAAACATCAAAAAATGCTAACTAGGAGCTCTGGTTACGCCTTGTGAGATATCAGTGATAGGGTTTACATCTGGAGCTGTCCTCACTGCAGGTTAACAGCTAGAACTGTGAAAAATGAATTACAGCGTTGATTTGGTGTGTTCATTTTGTCCACTGCAAAAATTTAAACTCTTCATTGCCAAACATGAGACGAAACCCTGAAGGTGTAGAGACTAAAGAAAGTAGAGGTAAAAGTATTACAATACAGAAGTATTGGATGTTCTCCATGTGTTTGACAAATGGGAACATTAAGTCAAAAGAAAGACATGTTGTTAACATGAAACTGTCCTCCCGTGTGTTTTCCTTTTGCATCATCTTATCATTCTGTCCTAATGATGAAGCTACCAACCTGCTGTCAGCATGACTGACCAACTTGTATCCCCCCACCAGAGAACATCTAACCCACCTTCTGTCAATTATCGTTTGATTGATGACTTTGACCTCTTTGACCGTATCAAGTCCCGCCCCTTCCGGTGTATATCCCGCCCCCACTTCCGGTGTATGTCCCGCCCCCACTTCTGGTGTATATACTGCCCCTTCCGGTGACTATCCCTCTCCCTCCCTTTTGTCAATCATGTAGTGATCATGCGATGATCATGTGCTGATCATGTGATGATCATGTGCTGATCATGTGGTGTTCGTATGATGCAATGGGTTTTTCCCGGAGGGGTTTCGTATGGAGCGTTTGACCCTTGTCTGACCTATGAATTCATGATCGCGTGATGATCGCATGATGATGGCGTGTTGTTCCTACAAACATGGGAGGGGAATGAAAACAAAAAAAAAGAGTTGTGGAAAAACACACATCTATATATATGGTATATACTATACCTGGCACAACTCATTCAGAGGAAAAAAGACAACATGGAAGATTTTGTGTTCAGGAAAAAGACTTTGCAGCTTGATGGTGGCCGTATATTGGCCATAGAGTTTAGAAGTAGTGGGCTGATCCCCTTCGTCGATCTATACAGCTATGAAACAACGCCTGAAACCCTTCATCTGAGAATCTATGCAACTGAGTTTGAAAAACTGAAGACGTCTTTTGAAGAATTTATCGATTACATGCGACGAGCCGACACTGATGGAAGTGTACTACTTGACTGTATGCCTGCGAGTACAGCCTTGAAATCAGATTCGTTGGCACGGTCTCGGGGGGGTACTTTCCTCATTGACTGTTCCAGATCTCACTTCTGGTTGTTGGTGAGATAACGTGCCGAATACCGTAACGGGGACAGACCAAAGACTGTGGTGGAGAAAGAGCACTACTATCCAATTCAACTAGCGTTCAAACTGCCATATTACCCCTAGCTGCGCAGTCTCTTACAGGAAATTGATCAGTTTTTCAGTGGGGAAAGACTGAAGCAAAAACGTCAGTTGTTGGAAAAGCATTTAACAGTCCGATATGGAGCTGTTCTTAATGATATTTCGTACAAGCGACGTCTAACCCTGCAACCCGCTCTGAATTCGATGGGGTGTTTGGGGAGGATTGTGAAACGGTGGACGAATCTGTCATACAGGCCGATTCAGTCCACTAAACTCTTGACACCTGGATGACCACGCCTCCCACCATTCACTCCACTACGACTCACTCAACTAGTCCCTCCTACCAGACCACGCCCACAGCCGTAATATATATATATATACTGTATGTATATATACGTACAAGAACTGTGGGAGAGAACACTGTACTTATGGACTACGTTATGGCTGACTTTTCAGGCAACGCTGCAGACTCTCCTAGGGGGCAGTATCACAATGAAGAACTTCCAGACCTTCTGCCACTCGTTTGTCAAGACTCTTCAGGAGATAGCATCTTGTATAAGCCAATTTTCCATGGTTGCCGAGATGATGATTCCCTCCTTTGCACGGCCTGTGAAACGGAAGAATCGCAGACCTCGACCATCACCTCTGTAGGGTATATGAGTCATACAGCTGAGGCATCCTGTTCTGGAGAGTCTCTTCACAACGCTGCAACTGCCGCTGACGTACCCTGTGGGCCTCCACCGTACTGTTCATAATGGGGACAGGACGGGAACTTCAGAGACTCAAGCAACGGTAGAGTCTACATCGCAGCCACTTCCAACAACCTCCTGACTCCTCCTGATTCACCACAGCCTCAGTCTCAGATGAAAACGAACGATATTTTCCTTGATATTGTGAAAGCCTGTGTCGCCAGCGCCGTGAAAGTTGTAGTGCTGAAGCATATTAAGAGAAAGTGTTACGGTGTCAGACAGATCATCCGAGTCAACGCCGGCACGCTGGTCTCTATCCTACCCAACGTGGATATTTTTCTGCTAACTTTGAAGAGTTAATGGTGGACTTGCTGACCTGGGAATTTCTTCCTGCTCTCAAGTATACATTGGAGAAAGCCAGGTTGGACATAGTAGAGGCTAGAGCGGAAGGAGCAGCAGAGGCCTTCCTGCACGATCTGAGGGCCAAAGCACACATTTTAGAGAAAGTTGAAGAGATCACTGCAGGCTACACAGCTGGAGGAGATGAGGAGAGGAAGGATTTGCTGGTAGAATTCCTCGGCTTCTGGAACTCTTAAATCGGACATTAATCTGCAAGAGGGGTGGAAAAAAAAAATATGGGTGGTTATTTTTTCAAACCGTCTCCTAAAATAGTTAACAATGCAATTTTGAAGCAGGCGATTGCTTATTGTGTCAATGATTTTTCACTATATCAGACAGATGTGATTGTCAATAGAAAAGCCTTGCTCCGTTTTGAACGTATGTTGGCTAATGTGAGAGAGAGGGCTGTATTAGAGGATTGGAAAAAACTGGTGTATACCTGTTCAAACTTAAATACTGATAGTTTTGAAAACACAATGTGTAAAATTGTGGAATGTGTTTGTATCGGCGTTTTTAATCATTCACTTTTATATGTGTTGTATGCCTTTATAGTGGATGTATTATCATTTAAACGGAAAAATTCACACGTAGTAGATGTGAACCATGTACTCGATATAACGCAAGACTTCATTGTTAAAGCTTTGAATGTGAGATATGTTTTTGAAGTATGATGACACTTTATCGTAATCAATAAAACTTTTGAATAACACAGCGTTCTATTTTCATCCTTTCACTAGCAGACACGACTTCAAGAAAGACAGAGCGTGTATTCAAGAGAATATATTATGACCCACGAAAAGCGGGATCATACGGAGGGGTAGAAAGGCTTCAAAAAGCTGTAAAAGAGCAGACTGGTGAAAAAGTTTCAAGTGTTCAAGTCAAGGATTGGCTGTCCGGTCAGGATGCTTACACCTTGCACAAAACAGGTCGAAAAAACTATGCTAGAAACCGCGTGTTTGCACCACGCCCTCTGTATCAATTTCAAGCTGATCTTTGCGATATGAGTGCTCTTTCGAAAGATACTGTTGGGTTTAAGTTTCTGCTGACGGTAATCAATGTTTTTTCAAAGAAGGCTTATGCACGGGCCTTGAAAAACAAAACGGCTGGCGAAGTGGTATCGGCTTTTGCCTCAATATTAGATGAGAGCGGTATCCCGAGTAAAATCCAGACTGACGCTGGAAAAGAATTTTTTAACCGCGTCTTCAAAAAACTGATGAAGAAACACAACATCCGGCACTTTGCAACCGCGAGTGAGCTCAAAGCATCAGTCGTAGAACGCTTCAACAAAACTTTGAAATCCAAAATGTAGAGGTATTTCAATGCGAAAAACACTCGCCGATACATAGATGTAATTAAGGACTTACTAGATGGATATAACAACTCTTATCACAGCAGTATAAAAATGAAACTGACTGAAGTGACTCCTAGCAAGACGTCACGTGTGTTTGAAAATTTGTACGGTACAATCGACCTGTCTAAGCATACAGGTAGTCGCCGACTTACGACCTATGCAACTTACGACCGATCGACTTTACGACCACAATGTCCGGGTAATGCGGGTATTCCCTCCAGCCACAGTACTCACGCTCTGAGGCTCCCGCGCTCTCTTCAGTCCCCACGGCGCACACACGCTGTTCAGTCACACTGAGATCAATAGCCCAGCCCACTACTGATGGGCTGGGCTGCTTAGGAGGCTGTGACGGAGAAATGTATGAATGGCGTATGGAAAAACTGTCAAGCGTTACGTGAACTCCTCTGCTGGATTTGAAAGTGACGAAGAACTTGATCAGATTCAGGAGAAAATAGTGAAACTGGCAAAAAACCTCCCCTTGGAGAACTCAAGAATGATCGCGCTGTATGAAGAACTGATCGCACTGGAAGAAGAAAGAGTGGAAGAAGAAGAGAGAAGAGAAGCAGAGAAAGAAGAGGAGGAAACAGAAAAAATGTTCACCACCAAAGGCTTGTCAGAAGGCTTTTCCCTGTTAAATAAACTCCGTGCACACTTTGAAGAAATGGACATAGAACATAGAAACATTTGCTAGGATTGAACGGATGGCAAACGACGCTTTCCGTCCATATCGTGAAATTTATGAGAAAAAGAAACGAACAATTCAGACAAATCTCACAATGATTATGAAAAGATCGTCTCCCGCTCCCACCAACCCACACGCTGCCCCAGCTGACGATCCGGACGACCCCCAGCCAAGAACCAGCGCTGCTGGATTTAATTTTTACTTAAGAGTCGATTTACGACCAAGTCGAGTTACGACCGATCTGTCGGTCCCAATCGCGGTCGTAAGTCGGCGACTACCTGTACTATGTTTAGATTCAAAGTGGGTGACACGGTGAGGATATCGAAGTACCGCGGCGTATTCGATAAAATGTATGAGCAATCATTCACCAATGACTATTTTATCGTGAATGAATGTATCCCTAGAGTACCTCCGGTGTACAAATTAAAGGACGTAAAAGGTGAAATTTTGAATGGGACATTTTATGAACCTGAACTGCAAAAAGTGAGAATCACATCCGACACGCTATTTAGGATATTGTTTCACGTCGTTTGACAACTTAGAAGCAGGGGTGCTATAATCCATATCTAAAAGAGATGTTGACGTTGATTTTTTCCCACGCTTTATTTTACTCCTACGTATTTGAGGATCCGACTCACTCAAGGCTCCAGCAGGGCCTTCAGCCGGGCCTTCAGCCACTCGAAGACGTAATTGCTCACGCGCATGCGTATTTGCAATTGTGGTTAAGGGTACATTTAACCGGGATATAGTTTTTAAGAATTCATCTCACCCACGAGGAATGGTCCGCGCGTGGATGCGTCTGTTAGATAGAGTCTTCATTAAATCAAAAATATGGGATCCTTTAATGGTCTTATCCTGGACAATTATCTCACCCGAAGAGTCCCATCTTAAAAGCTCTGAATTACGAAGCTTCTGAAGGATGTAGGTAGCATTCTTCCGATTGCGGGCTCCAATATTCTGTAAAATATCATTTTCAATGCTATCAGGAGATTTTTCCAACTCAACAACTCTTACGCCACCCCCATCATGATTTTCACCCCCTCTCTCTGCGGGGTCGATAGGCAGCTTCAAAACTATTTCGCGGTCTTGACTCGAGCCCTTTTTGAGTACAGTAAGATATTTTTCAAGTAGCTCATTATAATGTAGACTTTTGCTGTATGCCGTCCCCGGTTGTTTCAAAACTCTTTCTATTTTCTCTTTTAAGTCATGCTCTGCCTTCTCTGCAATGTTTTCTGAACCTGTTTTTCTCCTCGTTAAACTCTCAAGTTGTTGTGGGGAAATCATGTACATTTCATGAAAGGATGACATGATGTGATATGACAATCTCCGTCTATCTCCGACCGGCAATCAGACTGGTCAAGAATGGGACCGCAGCTCCTAATAATGGAAGAAGAAAACCTCCTCTCTGGTTCAGCACCTTGCGCTTACGCTTCACTCCTGTTTTGCTATTAGCAAAAAGCTTGATAAACTTCTTCTCTTTATTCAATCTACTGTATTGATCAGAGGTGAGCGGGACGTTGCCTTTCAACACATTAAGGGCTATTTCACAGAGTGCCAGTTTGAGATCGTCTGATCCTTGACATAGAAAGATTCTTCTCTCTGACGTTTTTAGACCAAGCATGACTTTTAAAATGTGTAGATGTCTTTTAATCCGTTTAGACATTTCCCCCGAGTCACTTTTTATACTGGTAAACTACGGGCCACTGGTCAGGTAGTATTGCGCTTCTTAGCCTGTAGTCTTCTGGGCAATCGGGTCTTAGATCAAAAATTAAATATGACTACGCCTCTTTTGTAGCGTCGTTGAAACTCTGTAGAAAATATTCTCTCTGCCCCAGAAACATTTGCTGTGCTAAAATTCTTATTTGTAATTTATCGCGCGGAGATTTGAAGAGGATGATATAATTTGCGTTTAAACTAATCGTTCAACTGTACTTCCCTTGGTGAAATAAGTTTTGAACTAGGAAAATGACTGATAATTTCCTATGATGTCTATAGGCTGTAAAGGCCCTCATGATTTCATCATGATTCAAACCGATATCCATACAATCATCGATCACGAGCAGGTTATGTTGATTTGATGGAAAAATATTTTCATCCGTCAAAGAATCCGGAATTCCTTCAATAAATTTAATCTTTACATTTTGAGCTAATTCCTCATACATTGGTTGATAAGAGGAGTACAACCAGATGATTCGATGGGGGGGTCTAGACATAGTATGTTCCATATTTTGAAGAAGCTGTTTGACAAAGAATGACTTACCACTCCCGCTTGCTCCTACCACGAGGGCTGTAAATGGGAGTTGGAAGCGAGGGTCAAAAAGTATTTCTTCAAACATGCTCAGCATTCAATGCTTCAGTAAACTAAATTCTAAACTCTTGCTGTAGGCTTTTTTTTAAATCTGTGCAGGTTACAGTAAAGAAAAAACACGAGAACAAAGAAGAAATGGTAGGATTTATTAATATACAAATACATGTGAACCTTGCATAATGCACAACATACAATAGAAGGTAGAGTATAATATGCAATACATACAATACATATGACTTACTACAGTATAATGCAGAACATAGAATACAAAAAGAAAGAAAAAGAACTGTACAGAGTTTAGTACAACTGTATACAGTTTTGTTTTTTCCCCCTGAGTCAGTACACAATCTGTATGTTTTAATATCCAAAAGGTAATGTCTTTCCATCAGCAAACAAACGCCTCTTGTCACAGACTACAGCTAAAAATTGATGACTTTCTCTTTATTAGACAGTTTAAAAGTTTTCATATGTCTGATAATTTTTCTGTATCGTGCAGGGATTTTACGCTGTGTGTCACGCTCTTTAAGATACGTTTCTACCAAATTGGTGAGAGTGTGAAAGTAATTTTTTTTTTTACAATTTTCATAGTTCTGTGTAATACCTTTAGCCCGTAAAGTTGCCTTACCCCGATCTGTCACTTACGCATTGGATTTGGGGCCAGCAGCACTCCACGATTTAATAAAGTCATCCGGATCGAATTCTGATGTTAAATCTCCCAAAGAGTTTCTGAGCGGAGGGTCGTATCGATCGCTAGGAGTGGAAGTATATACGTTTGAATCTGTATCACAATACAAAACCCTTTCCTGGAGTAAATCTAACTGCTTATACAATGCGAGTCTAGCGTAAGCAGTTGTGAACGCCGCAATGAAAACATTCAAATCCCCAGGTGCTGAGAGACAGTTGGACTTATACCTCCACTGGACCAGAGCTACATCGTCGTTAATGAAATGAAACAGTGAAATTTCATACTTGCTGGAAAAGATGAATTCAAAAAAACGTTCACGCGTGTTCACCAGACTTGTTGTAAGCTGATTAGATCTTTGCGCAAGCTTTCCCCATAGTGAATTTAATAATAATTTAGCAATTTGTCTTTTAGCAGGGTTGCGCTCAATTTTCTTGGGATCGAGTTTAATACCTTGGTTCTCTTCATACTCATTTATGTATGCGCCTTGACTTGTGATATCATCAGCCTTTGGAGGGTACCCAGAGGCTTCTTGTTCCTGTTTCAGGAAGGTGTAAATGTATTCTTTAAAGAGTTGGTCAGACTTATCTTCAAAATGCCACACTTCATATATTTCTGCCAGAATGTATCCTTTTCTCTGCGCCATCAATATTTCAGCCGACGCCCACACACCTGTTAATGATCTGTCGTCGTCATTGTGTTTAAATTCAGAAGTCTTATTGTTCATGAGTCCGCACGAACGGCATAGCGTGAAAATAAGCTTTAAAACAGTTTACGAGGAGGATAGACTTTAGCACGGATCAAACCAAAGTAATTTTCCACATCGTCAAAATTGTTTCTAATTATTTTTGGATGTCCAATTGGAAACTTACAGGTAGCCTGCACATGTGGGTACAATGAGCAGAAGTCTGAATATAATTTTTTTTCATGTTCCCCCGCCACACGACGCAGCCGAATAGCGGCTGTACGGCCCCCATATAGCGTGTCTCTGGGTTCTAAAGGAATCGGTTGTTGAAACTGCTCTAAGAAAGATTTAACACGCTCGTCTGTTTTTTTTCTTGAAATCCCAGTCATCTTCCCACATTACGACTACAGAATCAACCTTGTATTCCATTTTTAAACGATCGATTCTTTTCATGGTGTCCGAGTACGTCTCGCTAAAACGTACGCCTGTGAGAGGAGATTTGTCATGTGGATTCAAACAGATATTGCAGCTGTGAAAAAAGCAACCGTTGAAGGAATAGACCGTCACCCGCCCATCTACCTCTGCATACCCGTCCACAAAATACCGGCCGATTTTAACCTCACCCCCGTTCAAGGCGTGTCGAATTGAAATCCCCTGTGAGAATGCCTCAAACTCTAGCCATTGGATTGAAGCGTGTGAGAAAGCTTTGAATGATGCCCGATAATTATTAGGACACGGAATTGCCACGGAATTGGGTTGTAGGAATAAGGTTTGATAAACAGTCAGGGCTGCAGAAGCAATGGTTACGTTATCAAAGGGATCACACTTTGTTGTTTGGATAAATTTGTCGCGAAATGTCATGGCGCCCTCCGCGAGTATTTGTACATCATTTTCACAATACTAACTCGTGATCGTAGTTAAACTCTTGATCTTTCACACTCTCGTACCATTGAAAGAAACTCTCTCTCTGTTTAGGATTCATTTCATCAGCCCCATACATCTCAGGGGGCGGGTACCTCCCCCTGTACCCATTTCTTGAATGATCGGTGAATTTGTGTGGAAAGAAGTCTCTTTTAAGCTGTGTTTTACATCCTAGTGCTTTAGGAAAGTCTCTGAGCGGGGTTGGGATGAAAGAAAATGAATCAATTAATTTCAGGTGAAACTCGTTGTCACTAATCAGAATTATTTTACTCCCTTGAGCTATGACGAATGGCGCTATACCCTGTTTAACATAAGTGTTTAAAATTATGTGATGGTCGAAACCTTTCCCATAATGTGAGATGAAGGTTGTGTTTTTGTATTTTTTCTTCCGGTAATGGAGGAGGAACAATAAAGCACTGTCAGGTCCTTTCCAGATGTGTCGCTCCCCATCTGATGAATGAGCCACAACAAGGACTGGAAGATGTGTGCTGGTGGTTTGAGCGGTTTCAAAATCAAAAAACATCAGTTTTCTTTCATAAATTTTTTCTTTCGGTTTAATGGGTTTCACACGGATAAAACATTTATGATTTTCAAGCACATCTGCAACAGAATCAGAGTTCTGAATAGTCGAGACAACGCGCGATTTTGACTCTTCACCCTGAGGGGGCAAAGCAATTTTAGGCTGCTTACAGATTGGACACAGTCTAACGGCACATTTATGGATGCGTGGGTTTTTAATAGACATGTAGTAGACAATTTTACATCTCGGACATCTTTTAAAAGTTTCACAAATGGAGACTGCTTTTTCAAGTTTCGGATGCCAGCGCTGTTCAAGACGACTGTTGAAACAGTGGATATTAGTACAGTGCCTGTTACAAGCTGTACAGTAGGTACTCTGAACTGGAGTATCTACAGTTTGTCCCGCACACGTTACAGCTTCTGACGCATGAATGTCTGTGGCGGTTATCATAACCGGTGTAACTGTTCACAAAAGAATTTCACTCCTAGAAACCCTTTAATATTACATATCCCATAATAGCGATTATTGTGCAAGAGCATATAGTAAGTTTTTTCACGTGGGGGGGTTCCTGTTTTAAAGCTAGGCAGGTTGTTTCTAGGGATGCTGCGAACCTCGATGTTAAATTTCTTCCTATATGTCACCTGTTCTGATTTTGAAACACCCTCTTCCACAACATTGTCGGTCATCTTAAGACAACTGCTGACATCAGTTAGTTTCTCTTTCTTCATCCATCTCACTGTTTCCCCCGCTATTTTGTCGCCCGGCGCCGTCTTGAAGAAAGCTCTCAGCTGTCATGGCTGCATGGAGACATACAGTACATTATCATTTGGGCTCCATGGTTCATGCAATTGATTGTTTTGCTCAATTTCAAACGCTTTCAGGGCTTCACAAAATAAGTAGTCAGAAGGACTACACACGTCGTCTGAAGAATAGTTCATCGAGGATGGCGGTCTGTCTTGAAGTAATAGCTGAGAAGGGTGTCTGTATGTGTGTAGAATATTTTGCAGCTCGGCCTCTGAGGGGAGGAAAACTCCCCCCGGTTGAAGGGGTGGATCCGGTGTGGCGGGTGAGGGAGGAGTCGGATTAACACTCTCATCCTCTGTGCCGTTTGAGGGAGGAGTTGGGTTAACACTCTCATCTGCTCTTTCAGCATTCAACTCTGAGATAAAAGGAAGGAGATGTTGAGGAATTTCTAACAGATTGCTGCTTTCTGATTGTTCCATTTTAAAGAAAAAAAAAAAGTTATTGCTATTCCAACACGATGTGATGTCAACGATGTGACGAGCGTTTTTGCTCGCAGCTGATACGACGACTTGTAGTACTCAGGCGAAAATTTTTTGATTGGGACCGGGTAATAGTCAGTCTAAGTTGAGTGAAGATGTTCTCTAGCATGCGTTGATTTAACAGATGGATGTCATTCATGTATTTTCCAAACGCACGTTCAATAACTAACACTGCATTGTTGTAGTACTCTCTTCGGACGTCTTCAACTGACAGAATTATGTCTAGGTTAGACTCACATCTATACAATGGTCTATATTCACTTTGTTGTGTTTCACTGTTTTCCCCAGTCATATCCTCGTAAGCAATGTCGTTATCATAATCACCATACACGCTCACAGCTGGATCATCTCTCTCTTCAGCATCACTGACTTCTATCTCATCCTGCTGTATCCCCCGCTCTGATTCTCCTTATTCAGACAAAGGTTCATTGTCCTCTATGGCCTCGTTTTCCAAGATCTCTGGTCTTGTAGGGGGCACTGCTGCAATTCCTAGAACACACATGCAGAGGTAATCCAGTTAATAATTTTTATTAAATACATTCAATTCATCAATTGGTAAAAAAATAAAATAAATAAAAAATAAAGAAACACACAAACATGCAAAAACAACTTACTAGTAGGCGGCACACTTCTGCTAGTCCAGGGTTGAGTCTGAGGTGATGTCAGGTCTATTATATCATCTACAAAAAAAAAAAAGGGGGCACAGATAATAAAGATACATTATATTCATTTTTAAAGGGAAAACATATGTTAGTGCTTGCACAAACACACAAAGAAAACACTGTCTCAGAACCGTCCCATTTGGCTAATGTAAATAATTAATATTTTATTTAATAATAATTTAATTGATTTCATATTAAAAACAGTCGTTCTTAGATTTCCTTCATTTTTATCATCTACTACATCACTCACTCTGAGGGGAATACACACACACACACACACACACACACACACACACACACACACACACACACACACACACACACACACACACACACACACACACACAACTAGCCCCAACCACTACCTAACTAATTGATCTTCACCACAAACAATCACTTGGGAAAACCCCTTGATTCACTAACTTACTTGACCCTCTCCTCACATGATCACCTCACAACTGACAAAACCAACAGTTTCAACGCAACTTTCTCATTGTACCCCTATCATACGAAACCCCTCCGGGAAAAAACCATTGCATCATACGAACAACACACGATCAGCACATGATCACCGCATGATCACTACATGATTGACAAAAAGGGAGGGAGGGAGGGATATTCACCGGAAGGGGGCGGAACATTCATTGGAAGGGGCGGGATATATTTTTCTGTATTTTAAATTTATGCGACGTCATCCAATAGGGAGGGATAGTCACCGGAAGGGGCGGGATATACACCGGAAGTGGGGGCGGGACATACACCGGAAGTGGGGGCGGGATATACACCAGAAGGGGCGGGACTTGATACGGTCAAAGAGGTCAAAGTCATCAATCAAACGATAATTGACAGAAGGTGGGTTAAATATTCTCTCCCACCGAAACCAATCGTGAAAATCTCATGAAAATAAATCCATCTGTTAAGTATAACTGACTCCACTCTCTGAGCACAGGGCACAGAGATGAAGACTGCAACCAACACACAATTTCAATAGTTGGAAGAATATAGATTGATTTTACACCAAATAGATTCTGTATTCATAAGTACAACAAAACACCTGTAAAGATGCCACCATCAGAAATGTGAGTCAATGATCCATCTCAGGGTGAAGCCAAGATGTATGACGTTCGGTGGGTTTCCATATGGCAGCACCTCTGGATAATTACTCCATAATTACCTGAGATGTTTGCACTCTGGACCATTTGCCTCACCACCTGTCGTTGCAGTGGCATCTGCTGGGTATCACAGCGTGCAGTGGTTCATATCGTGGTCCCCCTTTGACCGTCCAGATCCTCATGTTCATTAGAAAACACATAAAAAGTACTGGCAGAGGTGCCTCTTCCTCCCATTCCAGCTAATTTATTCCCTTGCCCACTTGTCCTTTTATTAAATAGCATATATTCATGGCTCCATAGATAATCAACTCCTTCATTGTGAATTCATACACTGTAAATATCATACAAGAATATATGTACAGTATATAATACATAAAAGAAAAAAAATACTTGATTTGAAATGATGCAGACTATCCTGTAGAGTTCTTTGCTGAACAGATACAAGACAAATGACCTATGACAGTTGCTTTTTTTAAACTTGTCTTTACGAATTGAATTTTTATAAAATGAAACTTGAAATTATTCGTTAAAAATTCAGATAAACTTGACAATTTGGCAGGTGAGTACACACAACCCTTTAAAACCTTCTGAGGTTGTTCTGCAAAAAAAAGAAGAATAAAAATATGGCAAAAATCAGCAAAGGAACAGTGCTTTAAAATGACTTGAGCTAATTTTGTTAATTTGAAGGGATGAAGAGGATAAAATGCTTGAAATTAAATTCTGACATCAACAACGTGGTTTGTGCTCAAAAAGGGGAACAAGTCATAATCAAATTCATGTTTTATTAAGAACACAATAATTTTCAATAAGTGAAGAACAAGTGTTCTACCAAGAAGGAATATCTTGTCAGACAAAGGTCAGGCAAATATTTTCTTTAATAACAATGTTTTTTCAAAGATTTATTTTATTGCAGTTCATCATGCTGTGTGTGCATCTAATCACTCATTCCAGGTACTATCTCTTTTGCTTCTCCTTCATGCTCTTCATTACCCTGTAAGTCTTCTCTGCTTGGTACTCAACCTGTTATCTAGATTTCTCTTTTCTTTCGTGCCTGTTACTTAAGCTCCTTGATTTTATGTTGCGCACATTTCTGTGAAGTTATTGCTGTCACCTCCCTGTGGACATTTGATTCCTGTTCATTTGGATAATGTAGGTATTACATATAATAAAAAACATTTCTCTGTTTTCAACAATAGATTTAAAGAGTTGAAAAGAGAAACATGATCCACACTCAGTTTCAAACAGTTCTGTTAACACACCGTGATGATAGGTTTCTCATATTCACTGCAGTATTGAATATAAGCAATTCCAAAAAGTCCTCAAACAAATCCATAGATGTGTGCTTACGCAGGATCAGATACATACTGTAGCATGCATGTGAAGTGTATTAACTGTTTGTTTGAAAAGCTGCATTTTGAATCTGTAGTGTACTGAATACGATAAATGATTAGCTGCATTTTACAGACAGGATATGAACGTTGTGTTTGACTTTGTTGTGTGCTGCTGCGTGATCTCAGAGGCCTCACTGTCTCATATCTGACAAGCATATCTGATTTGTATTTTGAAGATGGTGCAGGGCCGGGGACAGGTGTAATCTGTTTGGATTTCTTGGGTGGCTGTCAAGACTGCAGTTGTATTTTCACTTTAGTCTTTTTTTTTTCATTTGTCAGATAAGCCATGCATTCATTTCTCTGATAATGCTTTTTCTATTTTTTAATTTGTGAGTGAGGGATTGGCTGAGAATCTGTAAATAAATCTTTGCCATCGCTTACAAAGACACTCTGCACCTGCTCCTCTTCTCTCCAAATAATTGTTTTCAAGGAAGGCTTTTTACATTAATCATTTACACATCCAAGTCATTTAGTACAACACAAGTATGTTTTGATGATAAAAAACGTGGGGAAAAATGTCTTAACTGTTGATCATTAATTTATCCAAAGATATGTGCTCTCCTGCCAGACAGATTTAATTGTGCATAATTCCCTATAATGATGGTTAATCAAGTTTCTGAATAGTACATCCTTCAGTCACTTGCCTGCCAGCTTTGAAAGAATGTATGTAAAACCAGAAGGAGCCTTTTGTAGGGTTGAAATCTTATCAAAGAATCAAAGTGAATCTAGTGATACCCACCTCATTCTGGCTGTCTTACGGACACTCGGCAACCATTCAGACAGAGGAAGACCTTCATGTTTGTTCATTTAATTCCCAATTTGTGACAATTTAAATATTTACAGTCTGTGACTGTGACTGCAGCTAATCTCATGCTGAAAATCAGATTGACAGTCCTATCACTTGGGATGATGTCCTACACATGGTTCAGGGAGGCATCAGTGTGCCACAGCATGACCAGGCCACTGTTAAAGAAATGCAGACACTCTACTTCTTGTTATTCCAATGCAGCAGAGAAGATCTGCAGAACAATATCACTTCATTTTCCCACAGTTTGGCTCGCAGCACATCAGCCCGATTCTTCAGCATTGCAGGCTCCCCCTGCCAGGTTTTCACGCCAATGTAAAATTTGGAAAGTTCAGAGATAATATTGAAACATTCTAGTTTTAGAATATTCCTAAGACTCTGCTAAATGTGTTATGGGCATTCTTGTCATGAGTTGGAGGACATCCTCTCTACATACTAATTCTTAAGTTAGTGCTTGCTGGTGGGAAGCTTAGTTTATCATAAACGCTGAAAGGATGGAGAAACAGTTTGTCTGGCGATCAGTTTTTCAAGTCAGATTATATGATCCATATGTTTTCTAATGAGCATTCTGTCGTCAGCTGCACATCATCAGGCTCACCAAAACAATGCATAGCTCATACACATCTACACTGACACTACACTATTCCTGTAAGGGTTTTTGGCATTTCGTCCTACAGATTTAAGATTTCTGAAGGAAATGAATTCAGTTTCTGAAAAATGTTTTTTTGGGATTCTGGGGATTTTCACATAAAGTCTTAGGGCTGAGTATCCAAAAGATTTGACATGTATGTCTAAAAAAAATCAAATGGTCTATTATTTGAAGGAGAAAATGCAATTTCATAAAACACATGATTATACTGTACATGGTTAAAAATGCCAGAGTTAGCCAGAAGGCTAGTTTTCATCTGTAGTAATTAGCAAACAAAATCATCATTTATTATTCAATTTATCATTTAAAACATCATAATGAAAGTATGATAACAGTGGCTCGACACTGCTTAATGCATACGCATGTCATATGACGACGTGTAGCTATTCTCCACAAAGATGTGAATAAAGTTGTGAGACAGAGGAGAAGCTTATCTGGGAGAATCTGCATAATGGGATCTAAAATTTGTGTCACTATTACAAAGTGTCACTGGTTATCATGAAAGTGGCAAGGGAGGCATGTGTTAACTGTTTTCAGAACAGAGCCCCACGCTGCTGCACTTTGACAGATATTTCAAGACCCACATAATATTGTGTTTTATGACTATGTAAACACAGAAGCTACAAAGTGAAAAAGAGTAGACTCTCGTCTTTGATCAGGAAAAAAAAATGTTTCTACTTCTCTTCGTTCTTTAGTTATCGGCAACGGAACATGAGCTGTTTTCACCATAAACACCACCAGACACCTCAACATCTCAACAATGGTTTTTTTTGGTAAAATAACAAAAACAACACTGAGAAGGGTTAAATTGTGGTAAAATAAGTATTAATTTACAAATATTCAACTATGTCCACATCTACATTTGATAAAACATAAAATGTTTTGCAGCTTTATTAAAGGGACAGTAAAGTCGAAATGAACCAGGTCTGTATTTGAAGTACATAAGTTAAAAAAAGGTTTGGTGGCATATTTATTTTTTTATGAGCAATGGCGACTAAGAAAACTACATTTATCGTAGTTATGGAGCGTGCCATGACAGCAGAAGTGACGCAATCATAGACATAGGGATGAATCCATATCAATGCCGATAAAGCAAGCGACAACGTAACAAGCCGAAATTTTTACTATTATTTATCGGGATATCGCCTAAAATCATGTCATTGTCATCAGATACTGAGGACGAGTTCCCTGTGAACTCACCTAGGGTGTTAATTATCCCGAATAATTATTGCCTGATTTATGCGGAGGATGTGAGTTTGGACATCTAGCGACTCATCCCAGGTGGCTTCATCTGAATCACATTCTGACAGAGATATCCAACTACAGTTGTACCTCTACTTACGAAAGTAATTGGTTCCGGAAGAAATTACGTGAGTAGAAAATTACGTAAGTAGAGACGCGTTTTCTATGCAAATGCCCTAATGCCAAGCCCACAAAAATTCCGACATAAATGTTTTATAAAGCATAAAAATGCATCAAAACATGCAACAAATACATGTTATGATTAGATTATTACACAATAAATGAGAGTTGTGCATAACGTAAAAAACAAAGAATAAAGAATAATAATGACGGTCATTTACCTTTTAACTGCTGTCCTTATTGTTTTTTGCCCTCTTTGGTTCATGCCTCCTATCTCATGATGCCAAACAACAGAGTGAATTCCAGTCCTCCTTTTGAACTTCTCCAACCACCCACGCAATACCTTAAACTCCTTAAACTTCCTTTTGTTTTAATAACGTGTTGATTGTAGATTTTTGGCCATATTCTTTGGCGAGATCAACCAAACGCATCCCTTTCTCATGCTTTTCTATTATCTCTTGCTTTGTTTGTATGGACAAGAAAGCTCTTTTCTACGTCTATTCTTTTCCTTTTCTCTCCGTCACTTTCTTGGGGTCCATAGTGAATACGTACTCAAAAAGTTATTATTTTGAGCAAAACTATCAGAACACCTCACGGGTCGAGTGCTGAATGCCGAGACACTCCATAAGCACCGTTCTAGCTCCACACAGAGGTGAAGTGGCATCCCTCTTAGCCTATGGGATGCCAGGAATATACGTAATAGGTAATAGCCAATGGCAGAGCAGCTATGAGAATGTTGCGTTCAGAAACCTGTGGGAGATTCAAGATCAGCCGATACTGTGTTTTTATTTGAGTATCAGCCGATACTGTGTTTTTACATTACGTAAGTCGAAATTTCTTTCGTAAGTAGAGGTAATATTTTCCTGCTGAGAAATTTCGTAAGTAGAAAAATTCGTAAGTAGAGACATTCGTAAGTAGAGTTATCACTGTAGTTATAATGTCCCATTTTGGTTTACTGTGTGTATGGAAAAGTTAATCGTGCTACCGATGCAAACGCGCTAGCCCGTCAACGGGATTTTACATATTATGTTAGCATTGGGCTAGCTGCCATTCGAAACTGTTGGACTGTGTGGAGTTAATAACAACTCTAGTTTATATTAATATGCCTTGTACTTACGAATGTATAAGAATCAGTGCCTGACATGCGGTTTTTGTATGTTTTATTTCAGTTTCACAGATCTTCTCAGTGAAATGACCTTTCACTTTTGATATTGTTTCCTTTTTGCGAGTGCCATAATAGTGCGATAATCTGTTCATAAAAACATTTATACAATGTCTCGAGTAGCTCCAGACACAAATTAATTATCCACTAAATCTTGGAAATTCAAAATTAATAATATGGGTTGTCTGAAAGTGATCTTACCTTCAAATCTCTTTGGAAATCATCTGGGTGCTCATGGCAGATCCTCAAATCTTTGGTCATTTTTACCCTGTTCATCCTTGCTCTCCATTTCCCTCGTAGCTTCCCAGAACATATTCTGAAGAAGGATAGGTCCTTGTCTTTGTGTTTATGTCCTGCTGTGTTGGCACAACTATTCATCTCACAGGTAACCATGTTCTTTATCGGGTTTATGGCTTCGGTGTTCGCACAGTCTTCTTATGGCTGCCCTGACTGATGAAGCAAAGTATGTCGCCAATGACGTATGACCCCCGCATGACCACTGGAGGTTTAAGGTTTTCTGACCAAAGGGATGATGCTAGACATCTAAAAATAATTTTTTCTTCTATTTTTCATAACGATGAACAACATAGATGTCACTTAAAAATTAGTTTACTGTCCCTTTAAATCTAGTGATCTCTACACAGCACTTCTCGCTGAACTACTGCGACACATTCACCTAACTATTTTCTGGCTCGGCTCCTCCTGTCTTCTTCTCATATAATATATCCTGATATCTCATCCAACAGCAGCATTACTGCCACCTACAGGGATCAGTTCATTACTACACTAGTGTAGAATTATGGTGTTGATAGAGGAACTCTGCCAGACCCACCCCCACCCCAATGGCAGCCTCTGCCAGACCCACCCCCACCCCAATGGCAGCCAATGAGTTAAGAGATCATTGTGAATGAGTTCTTTTTTTAATGTCGATTTTCGTATTGCACATTTTGTTCCATTTCAAAGCGTGATCGGTCAATAACTCAGCTAGGTCTGTGTTGTAAGGCATTTTAAATTAAGATAAAATAATGAAGTAAAAGGCTACACAAAGTAGAGTATGGGCAAAAACATTTATACATGCTCACTTCTGCTCTTAGTCTAGCTTCAACTACTCATTCCCATAACTTTGGCTCATCAGCTTTATTCCTTTGTAGTTGCCACAACTCTGCACATCTCCCTTGTTCTTAAAAATGGGCACCAGCACACTTCTCCACTCCTCAGGCATCTTCTCACTATCTAAGATCTTGTTGAACAACCCAGTCAGGAACTCTACTGCCACCACTCCAGTTAATAAATCGCAAGCATATAGTGTGTACAAACTTAAAAAGACATGAAACATTTAATTTTTTGCCGATGAAGATGGACTAATTAGGCTTTGGGACCTTGAATACGAGCCGATCACACCAACATGGCAAGAGGATTTAGCCTAATGCTAAAGGTCAGTAAAATGTGACATTAACACCCCATAGATTCAGATTTCTTGCCATGTTAAAATTACTCAGCAGATATCAGGAAGGAAGCTCCTGCCCATCTATGCGTGGATGTTGGCTTTGCTTCTTGTGTTGCTAGTGTGAAGAAGGACGCTATGCGGCTTGGATGCATTTAATTTTTCCCCTCAGTTTCATTAGCAATGCTAATTTCTGTGTCAGCACCAACTTTATATGTACACAATCTTTTTATGTAATTGGGGACATTGGCGAACGTCAAGACTGCCAATAATTCAGGTCCGGTTGAAAGTTAAAGCCAGCAATGTAGAGTATAGACTACCTGTAAGAAAACTCAATGTCACAGTCTGTCTGTTATTTCATTTATTATTATTTTTAATTATTGACTAGGTTCTCCCCCCAAGGTTAAGTCATTAAGCAGAGGTAGCAATGTAGAATTCAAATAGGGGAATCAAGGCCCCCCCCTAGCCCGCAATAAATCACACCCTGGTAGTAGTAGTATCAGTAATTGTAATAAAGGTCGCTCAATGTCTAAACACATAAGGACACACTGATTGTTTTATCACAAGGAACCTTGAGAAATATTTGGACAAGATATCGACAACTCAGCTCCATTCCATAAGTGATTCGCTCCGTAAAATAAAGTATACATCCAACACCAGTCACTTGTAGGCCACAGCAATTTGAAACAATGGTGAAAAATAGACTGAACTAATGCATATATTGCAACAGAATCAGAATGACAACCATTAAATACAGTGATTATCACAAGTACTTTCACCTTACTTTCAGGCACTTCTGCTTGGTACATGGAGAGACTTTAGATTGTAGATAAGCTAAGTAAAAGAAACTGAATTCATAACTTGATTGGAGGATACATTATTATATCAGTGCAGTATCAGTGTATTTTGAAAAGTGTATTTTGAAAAGTGTGTGGAAACCAGAGAACAAGGGAGCAGAGCAGATGACAGTATATCTAAAAGTACTCAGACAAGTGATTGATAAAATAATTGGCTTCAGTTAACAGTTGAAACAGATCAGTACAAACACAGCATTAGTCACGTCCTGCTCTGTCACAGCGGTTCCATGGAAACTAATAGAGACTGACAGGACAAATGTGTGAAATACTGTAACAGCTAATATTATGTCCACTTTCACATGATTTACAATAAAATCTTGCTTAAAATTATTAATTTTAATGGATTTGATCATTGCTGTCAGCACTAATGAAGTTATGCTTAAGGATGGGACCCGTAAGGAACTCGTTAAGACAAAGCAGGGTATCCAAACAAAGCTAAGGCAACACAAAATCAGATATAGTGTGCAATCAATGGTGGCTGTTCGATTTCAACCCTACCACTCAGGCTGTCTCTCTATTTTCCGCCTCAGTCTTCAGGTGACTCACCTGACTAAGATGGCCAAAAACATTTGTTGAAAATAAAAAAAAGAATGACTGAAGCAAATTACATAAAATCTATGGCATAACTTCAAGTGGATGGATATCAAAGTGAAGGTCGTCATAGAGACTGCAGTGGATACAAGAACAGATTGCAGGCGCTAGCTGTCTAACATTTGTCGTATTTTAGTGGGTCAAAATGCCACTTCCTGTCCCCATCACAGCAGCGTGAGGCAAGATGTCTTCCTCATTGCCTTTGATCGGTTTCTCATGTCTTACTATACTATTTCCTTGAGATGAACTTCAGCCACTACTGGCAGTAATCTATTTATGACAGCATTAAAAATGGGTGGCGCTAGATGGTGAAGACATAAAATATAAGTGTGAGATCGGAGCAATTAATGAAATTGTCAAAACTGGGGTGATAATATTTCTTTTTAATAATATAGTGGCCAAATTGTATTGATTTCTTGTCTAGAGCATTGATAGCTTGGTTGTTAAGAGATGTTAATGGTTTAATGGCAGAGGCCGATGCCAAAGGACAGGAAGTTATGCTGTACGAGATGAGAGAGTCATAGCATGAATAAATGTTAGAGCTGTATTAAATAAAAAGCAGCATCTGATTTGCCTGAAGGACTGAAGATTTTTTCATGCATTTAGTAGAGTCCAGAATAATTTTCACATATTTAAATCCTGTTCTCTCTCTGCTTCATTGCCTTCATCATCACTTAAATTGTCTTTGTCTGGGAGCTTTCTGACTGAGAACACACTCTTAAAATATTCAGTGAAAGGTAGGATGTGTGAAGCCAATCAGCAAATGTTCGATCAAAACAGAAGCAGAACTCTGAGCACTCGAAGTACACTCTAACGCAGGTCATCTCCACCTCTTTGGTTCCTGTTTGTCTCTCTGTTTGTGTTTATGTGTTTAAGTTGTTTTTTTTTTTTATCACCTCACAACAAGGTGGATCCAGGTTCGAGTCCCGCTCTGTGCGGAGTTCGCATGCTCTCCCCGTGTCCACGCGGGTTCTCTCCGGGTTCTCCGGCTTCCTCCTACCTCCAAAAGCATGCGCTTCAGGTTGACTGGCCGGTCCCAAATTGCCCGTAGGAGTGAGTGTGTGTGTGCGTGTTTATATGTCTTTGTATGTGGCTCAGTGGTGCACTGGCGTTGCGCCCGAGGTGTCCCCCGCCTCACGCCCCATGCCTGCTGGGATAGGCTCCAGCTTCCCGTGACCCGCTACAGCGGATACAGTGGCTGTACATGAAAATGAATGAATGTTTAAGTTTATGTGAGTGAGGAGAGTGGCCTTCTGTGCTGATACCCCTCCACACCTGCATACAGTTGTATTGGCAATGCAACCAGCATTATGTGGTGTATCCCATTTGTTTCTTTTTAAATTATTTATTTATTTATTCATTGATCTTAAAATCTGCTTCTTCCACCCATCTCGAGTCACTGGGTACTGGAGCCTATCCCAGCAGACTGGTGGGTTAGGGTTACATGCCATCAATCCATGGCTACAACAACCGAGTGACAGCCGTCAGTTTTTATAGTCTTGCTTAACCAATCAGCAAATTTTGATTATTATGCATGTTCAGAACCAAAGCAGCCAAAAGCGGAGATGTCAATGCAGGATGCAATCAGGATGCGCAAACAAAATGAAGACAGACAGAGAGACAACACACTTCATCAGTCCTCATGTCTTCTTACTCTTCTTAAGGGAACATTGCTGTAGTCAATATTCTCCTTCTTTAAAATTATACATTATTGATATTTATGTTTCTATGTTGCTGCTTTTCTGTGCTGTTGCCATTGCCAACATCGTGAAATTTACTTCATTTAGACATAATTCTATGATTGCATTTGTAATAGTGTGTAACAGTGAGTAGGTACTAATATATAATAGTGTATAGTAGATGATAATAGGGTGTAATAGCTTGTAGCTGAATATTGAAATGCTAAAGTAAATATCACAACATGGTCAGGCAAAATGGATTAGATAAAGCAGAATTTAGATAAAGACGAGATAGGATTTGGGTTAAGAAAAAGCAAAACAGATAATAGTCCAAGATTTTAGAAATGCTGTTATGGTACAAATGGTACAAATGGTAAAGCATACGTGTGCATATGTGTTTATTGATGTACATTAGGAAGATTGAACTGTTTAATTGATGATATGGTCATAATTTGTATAAGGAGAACTGAACAAATATGATAGAAATGTTTATTACTTTAACTGATTTTGGATTTATCACAGTGTAAGAACATGGTAATGATGATTGATGTTTATTTCATTGTTTTTATTTGTTATTTGAAAACAAAACAATGTTATTTTGATTGTTTATTCATTCCAGGAGTTTTGTTTATTGCAATATGACAACCTGTTTGTATGCAATGATACCTGTTTAGATTGCAAATGTACATGCGAAAATGGATTGGTTTGGTCTGCGACCAGACTGGAGAGTTTCACGGGGTTTGGTGAAAAAAAGAGAAGGGGAGCGAAAGAGAGACGAAGAAGTTGGCGAGTGTCATATGGACAGATGAAAAAATAATAAAACCATACACCTGGATTAAGAAAACGGCATCGCTCATTGGTGATTTTAATTACCCCCTTTTTCCGGTGTGTAACACATTCATACACTCAGACTGGTCAGATTAAGCTTGGAAGTAAACCAAGGAGGCAAACATGAGTTAAAACTGTGTCTCCAAACGAGACACAGTTTTAACTCATGTTTGCCTCCTCCTCTGGGTCACCCCTGTCTGCCTTCCTGGTACCCTGTCACCCCCAGTTTACCATCAAATCCACATGTCTGCTCACATCCTTCTCAGCTGCCCTTCCCGCTCGACAGCTGCTCCAGCTTGTTTTCCGGTCCATCTTCACAAAGTCTACAATGCATAGTCTTTTTCAGCTGTGGGGATGTTTCATGTTCAACCTCCAGTTCTGCATATTTACTGATTCACAACAGATCAAGAGAGTCAAATCTCTGCTTCAGTACAGTCCTGAAGAAATGTACTTTAGTTCCTCCCACCTCTAAAAATATACAGATAATTAATTCTATGTGCTATTCTTTACTGTTATTTTACCTGGGGCATTTTTGTTCACATAGTTCAAAGGCAGTAGTCTGCTTTGTGAGGGGCTGTTTCACCCAGAGGACCTGCAAATATCTCCCGTTCATTCTCTGAAGTGCTAATCAAGGTGAGTAACTGGGTTGAAAAACCAACTAGCCACCAGCCAGAAAGATCCCATCCAAACACCAGTCATGGCAGCGTTTCTTTTTTTTCCTTACCTCCACATAGTACCTCTCCTGTCCTCCTTCATCTACTCCTTCCTTGGTGTGAAATGACTGGTCCCCTAATATCTTGCCTCAGAGAGGAGGGCAGGTGCACACATGGCCAGAGCAGTCCCACCTGGCCCCCACACTGACAGACTCCCACAGGCCCATGCTGCGTCTCACCCTCCTTCAACTGGTTGCCACTCGACAATGCTCATTTGAGGGAATTTCATTAATTATGTAATGCTGTCTTCAATTATTAATCCTCTGCTGAGCTTCCATTAAAATGCAGGGAGCTCATCTGTTTCCACCATGTTTTACTCTGGTGATATGTGTTTTTGCCACCTTAAATGCTAATCGTTTTCACTCCGCATGTCAAATACCCCCCTGCAGACCAGAAACAAGACTTTCAATTCTTGTGAAGTGTGAAAGTTTTTCTGTTTTTCCTCTCCAACAGTTGAGTAAGGAGTCAATGTTTGACAGTTCTTAAATTGGTTAAAAGTGTGGAATTTGAAGGGCAGGGGCATTTCAAAATACAGTTTTTTCTGCACTATAAGGCACACTGGATTATAAGGCGCACCTTTAATGAATTCCTTTGTCTTCGTTTATTAATCAAATCTTGTTTCGATCGGTCGGTAGTCCAGTTTGAGGTGAGGTGAAGCTATTTGCTGCTGCACTGTGTCCCCATACAATTTTTTAATGAGTTTTTAATGTCAGGCTATTAATTTATTGGCAAATGTGACGCTCTGTTTTACTGATAGAACTGACTTTAGCGTAGGTGTTTCACCGCCGTGAATCTCACAGCACGTCGCTGCCAGACAGAATACACAAGCCTAACCCCCCCCACCACACACACACACACACACAAACACACACACACACACACACACACACACACACACACACACACACACACACACACACACACACACACACACACACACATACATACAGTTACCTGTTGTTTCAAGTATCAACTATATTTACAAATCAATATTGCACACCAGGCACCTTCGTCTAGCAGTGACTCTGCTCTTGAAATTTCAGAAAAGGCAGGAAGTTCAGCTTTGAGGGTCTTTCAATCACCTTTATGACAGTTTCTCTGTGTGTTTCCACAGACTAATAGAATGGACCGTCACCAGATTCCAGATAACAGCACTGACACTTGACAATGGCATTTTTTAGTCCAACTAAGTTTAAAATGGGTTATTTCCAGTGCCACATTGGTTGGGAAATACTGAGATAAATCAGTCAGTCAAACTTTATTAAAATAATTGTTAAAATTTCCATATGTTTTGCTACATTATCGTAGCCAGCAGCTCTCTGCAGGCTGACCCACGGTCAGACACCAGGTCAGTGAGAGCAGGCACTTCAGCCTTGACTACCGTAGTTAGTGGGTGTAGTCCGGCCAGACTACTGGCCTGAGTGCCTTCTGGGAGTGCCCCCTGGTGGCGTAGTGCGACATGAATGCCGGCCCGACAGCCAGCTTTTTTTCAACAACAGTCAACCTTCAGTTTTCGAACGCTTCTGTTCTCGACCAAATCGATTTTCGACCAGGAAATCCAAGAATTTTACGTCTCTGAAATTCGGCTCTCAACCAAACCGAAAGAAGCCGAGCGTACCTGAACGCGACTCACTCGGGAGCCGAGCAAACTCGAATGCCCAGGATGCTTCCTCCGTAGCGTATTCGTGTTCAAAGTTTGATAGGATATTTTTTATTAATATAAAACACAGTGTGGGCGGCACGGTGGCGCAGTGGTTAGCGCTGCTGCCTCACAACACAGCGGACACGGGTTCGAGTCCCGCTCTGTGCGGAGTTCGCATGCTCTCCCCGTGTCTGCGTGGGTTCTCTCCGGGTTCTCCGGCTTCTTCCCACCTCCAAAAGCATGCGCTTCAGGTTGATTGGCTGGTCCCAAATTGACCATAGGAGTGAGTGTGTGTGTGAATGATTGTTTGTTTCTATGTGGCTCCGCGGTACACTGGCGTCATGCCCGGAGTGTCCCCCGCCTCACGCCCTGAGACTGCCAGGATAGGCACTGGCTACCCCGCGACCTGCGTTAGCAGATTAAGCGGGTTGGAAGATGGAATGGATGGAAAACACAGTGTCTATTTCTACCCTTTTTTATTTATGGTAAACAGTATACAGTGCAGTTTATGGTGTAAACCGAAAGAAGCCGAGTGCACCTGAACGCAACTCACTTGGGAGCCGGGTGAACTGCCCAGGATGCTTCCTTCGAAGTGCATTCGTGTTCAAAGTTCGATAGGATATCTTTTATTAAAATAAAGCACAGTGTCTATTTCTACCCTTTTTATTTATGGTAAACAGTATACATTGCAGTTTATGGTGTAAAATAGTTTAAAAAAAACTTAGAAAAAGTTGTTTTTTAGACTTGGAACGGATTAAAATTATTTACATTAATTATAATGGGAAAAATAGTTTCGGATTTCGAACAACTCACTTTTCGAACAGCCTTCTGGAACAGATTATGTTCGAAAACCGAGGGTTGACTGAGTCTTGTTTTACATCAGATTATAAGGTGCACTGCGGGTTTATGAGGGAATTATAGGCTTTTGGGTGCGCCTTATAGTGCAGAAAATACTGTAAATGTGATGCCATCACTTTTGTACATTTAAAAAATTTAATGGACTCTAAAACTGTTCATTTGGTTATAGTCGTTTAATAAGTCTAGGAGTTTTTGCATTGAGCTCACCAAGCCAATATCCTGTTTATAGGACGTGACCTCAGGTTCCTTATCTGACTGCTGTCAGGCAGACGAGTCAAACTATGTTGTTGAGACTTGGATTCCCTCCAAAAAGTGTTTCTTTATTGATTTGAGTCTTTCATTGCTACCACCAGTAGTAATTAAAGTTTTTACATTTTACTTTACTTCTTCATTAAACACCATGAAAAGATGCTCAGGTTATCTGAAATGGCTGTGTAGTGTTTAAAGTTGAATCAAACAGATATTGTATTATAAAGACTAAAATGTGGGTTTGTAAGGACATGCATTCATTGCTGTCTTCTATTTGTTCTTCATTTGAATTACTGAGAGAGCTGTATGGCCTTGTTAGGATTGATCTTTGTTTACTCTACACTTAAAAATCTAATGTTATTCACTGATGTTTTTGAGCAACTTTCATAAAGTCATTTAAGTTTTGATGAAAAAAATTCTGGACAGAAGTCGGTTCGATGTGAAGCAGAGTACTCTTAAAACTTTGTTATTCCATGGGTTCTTGTTATTTATGTAAAGTAGGAGACTCCTGTGTGTGTGTGTGTGTGTGTATGTGTATGTATCAAATTAGATGAGTTCCAGTGTGTGGAGATTTAATGAGACAGGGTGATGGATAACAGTGTGATAACATTGAATACTGTGAAGCTAGTAAAATAGCAAATAGCATGTACATAATGTTTAAATCTCTTCAGATGTCACTAACAGAAATGGTTGTAGATGAGCAAAAGAATAACTTTCAACGGTGACAGTGTTGTCTTGTTTTTCCCATCAGTTTAAATCTTTGGTCAACACCAAACCTGTTTTTATTTTCTTGACCAATTTTCATTCTATTTGATCATTTTAGTTCTTAATTTGTAATTGCTTCTATGCAAACATAAACAAAACCATAATTGTTTCTTTTTCCACCTTTGTGTTTGCAGGCTAAACCAGGGTTCTTTCATTCCCTGGCTTTTATTTTGAATCCCTTCATTCATCATGAATACTCTCAGCTGTCTCCCACTTGTCTTTGAAAAACATAGGCTGCTCCAGCATTTCATTTCAGATAGCATGTTGTTGTCGGACTTTAAACCTACACATTTGCTTTGAAAAAATAACCAATGGCGGCTTCACCTCTATGTGTATGAAAATTACCTCAGTATGTGAGACATTCATGTTGCAAAAATTATCCCAAGTCTTTGCTGCGACAGAAAAAATGGATATGCCAATCTGCAGGTACGCTTTGAATAACAGGCTCAATGTCATTTAAGACACCAAGAGCATTGAGAATGGAAGTAATTAAAGATGCAATTAACTCAGATTAAAACTATAAAGCACTCAGACAAATCAGGCCGTCTCCAGCACCACTATCACTAATACCTGAACAATCAGAAAATGATTTGAAGGCCAGATTTGATCTGGTTCTGGATCCAATTACACAAGTGGAACATTGTGAATTCTTCACATAAGGGATTTTTTTTCTCCATTTTTGATTGACTTATGTATATTCTTTCATTTGAATATGCTTAAAAGGGCTTTTTCTTGCTATGTTGAACAAAAAAATGAAGTGACACTGAATGAGGATTTATACCCTAGATTCCTACACAAAATGTCATCATCATCCATCAACACCTCTAGATATCTTAAAACTTGTACAAACATTTCAACAGTTCCACCCATGAACTGACTTTCCTGAACCGGCTAAGAAAACAACAAGTCCCGAACTGGTTAATAATGTTCCTTGTAAATATAAATAGGTAGGACTTTTTAAATTGGCAATTAAAGAAATTACTGTAGTTTACACACTACAGTATGTAACCTACTGTAGTAGGACAACAGCACTGATCCAGTTATGGAACAGAGGATGGCGAATTAGAGGGGGACGGAGAAGTTGCGGCAGCTTATGATGCAACAAAGTTGCGTGAAGTGTCAGAGCTCACCTGGGAGTGAACATGTGAAACTCTGAACGAACGATCTTGTGATTGGTCAAAAACAGAAAGAAAACACAGATAAATGTCTGGAGCATTGGAGGAAGTCCACCGAAGGAGATTAATTGCTACAAAGCGCTGACAGTACGGGGAGACACTGCACTGAAAATGACTGGCAGCCAAAGAGTTAATGTCTAAATCAAAAAAAAATTTCAGACTGATAGACTGCATTGCTTACCTGTTAGGAATATAATCCAGATTGGGAGACTGCCTTTTCCTCGACTCCTGGTAATATGCCTCAATTCCTCTCTGCTCTCATCACACATTGAGTGAATGACAGGAAGGAAAACATGAGGTCAGATATTTTTTTCAGGAACAAAAAAAGAAAAAACGGTATTAACTGGGTTACAAATATTTTCTCTTCTGATTCTATTCCAGAACATTAAAGAAATATAAAATTTTCAGTTTTGTTTTTGTTCCTGGCAAAATACCAAAAGTTTCTGGTTTTTGTTTTCTTTCCATGAACCGGTTCAAAGCCCCGGTTAAGAGTAAAACATTTGTGTTTTAAAAATGAGTAAGATAAGAGTAATTCTTCTCCTATTATTCTGTTATGCAGTAAAAATAAATCCACTCTTGATGAATCCCCTAGGCCTCCAGGGAGCTCGTCAACCTTGGTGTTTCAGCAGAATGAACTGACAGGTCAGAATATAGGCTGGGATGTGACTACAAGCTTTGTAAAATTTAAGATCATGCTCTTCTGTTTAAAGAGGCTAGATGAACAGTACAGTAGCAGCGCAAGAATGAAAGCTATAACGTCAGAGGAGATCAAGCCCTTTGCTATAAATGCCTCTGACCCTGCATAGCACAGACAGGTCCTGTCATGAAGTTACAGGGTGTAGGCAGCAGCAGCTTTCAAATGCACACTCAGGGACCAACAGAGGGCAACTCATTGAACTTCTATCTCCTCACTTTTAAGTGGGGATTCAAAGATCCTTGAAGTGCTAAGAGCGAACATCAGTGTTTGCCTCCATGTCCTTGGGCAAGAGCAGCATAGCATTGATAAATAGAGTCTGACGCTAGCTTTACACTGCCTGTTGGCGTGGGACATCCTGCACAGAACAAGAACCCACTAGGGCCTAAGAAAGAGTTTGACACGTTGCTGCCTCTGCTGCAATATTGATGCCCAGTATGAAGTGTGAAAAGCCTTTCTGAACTGCCCATTGTGGCGGGTATAAGACACACTGGCACACAGAGCTTTACACTGCTCTAGGTTTTTTAAACTTTATTTTAAATTTTCATGACAACAATACATATTGTCAAATATGGATTTCAATATAAAGTTGGGTCTTACTGTTTTTCTAGGTACATCCACAATGAGTGATTTGTACGTCAAAAAGAGAGAAAAAAATGTGTGCACTTTCTAAAAACAAGAAATTATAATAATGAGAAATATAATTGCTGTTTCCTCACAGAGTAACAATTCTTTTGCCTTTAGCACAAGCCTACTGTGCACTGTCAATATTGATTTTATTAAACAATAATTATACCTTGAAATAATCTTACTATTTTATTTAATTTATAGGTTTTGATTGCAGCAGATTAATAATTATCTGCTGTGATAATTAATCAGAAAATGTCTTCAGGATGATTGCAAATGAAGGATCTGGGCAGCAGTGAAACACTGGTGGTAGTGGCAACTGATGACGTGGCTGGGACAAATAGAGAAAATGACATGAACAGAGTTCATTTTACCTCAAGAAAGTTGTGCATCCCTGGAATGCACCTCAACAAAAATTTGTGCATCCCAACATGAGGTTTATGCATCCCAGAAGAAATAACAATATACGGTAGAAACTGAATACACAAGGATTGAGCTTTGCCAATAGTACAGTATAAAACTAAACAAACTTAATTGCAACGATTTTATTAATAACGACATCATAATTATTTCAATAAAAAGTAAGAAACAGAAAAATTACAAATCATTTTTTATCAAAATGTTACGGCCTGGTGGTCATATTCTCTTGTGGACACTGCACCGAGCTGACAGAGCATTCTTCACACATATTTTTTGTAAGCTACATTTTGTCTTGGGTGCTGACATTAAGGAATGCCTCACCCATGGATGAACAATACATGGGTGAGGCATCTCTCACCCATGTATTGTACCGCGTCCATTGCGGTACAAATGTACAGATTTTTGCTGGTTTTCACTCGGTTTCTTCTGCATCTTCTTTCATATTGTCCACAGATATCTGTCTCTTTCTTTTCAACAACTTCTGTGTTTTATTTAGGAAAACCTGATTATCATGTGGGTTCTTTACAACTTTTGCATTTTTTTTGGAAGCATGGTGATAATGTGAGACTAACTCGTTGCTCTCTCACTGCAGCATGTAAAATGAGCCGATGTCGTGTTACCATGTGGTCGATTTTATTCATGTATTCATTCATTGAAACAACCGCTTCATCCGTCTATCTCAGGTGGCTTAGGGCGTGACCCAGTGGACACTCCGGGCGCAATGCCAGTGCACCGCTGAGTCACACAGAGACACAGACAAACATGCACTCACACACACACTCATACCATGGTCAATTTGGGAACAGCCGATTAACAGCCGTGTTTTGGAGGTCGGAGGAACCCGGAGAACCCGGAGAGAACCCATTTCCACGGGGAGAACATGCAAACTCCGCACAGAGTGGGGCTCAAACCCAAAACTGCCTTGCTGTGCGGGGGCAGCGCTAGCCACTGTGCCTCTGTGCTGCCCCTGGTCAATTTTAATAAAGCTGAATCAAGCAGATGAGTCTCGTGACAAGAAACTCGCGCAATATCAAAACACAATGGTGATTTACAGGTTCGAAATTTAAGTGGAGAAACTGATAAATTATGAACATTTTTGTTGAATGGAGGTGCATTTTTCTTGGCTTGTGCTAGCCCTTTGCCTGTCACGAACTGGCTTGGGGTCCGCCCCCAGCCTCGCGGTGGGTTTCCCGCGGCGCAGATCCCACACCTGCGTCCAATCATCAGACGCACCTGCCACCGTTTCACCCCTAATCATAGACTATAAAGACTCAGCTTGAACACGGACCCAGTGTCAGATCCTCTGTGTTGATGCCTTGTTTGTCGCCAGTTCATCCTGACTCCTACCTTGACCCTGGATTGTCTTTGGACCCCGACCTGCCTGCCTGGACCCGTATTAGAACTCTGCTTTGTCCCCGACCACAAACTCTGCCTCTCGGACTTGTACCTCTGCCTGCCTGCCTGTTTCCCATAAGTCCTGTCCGTATTCCCCCGTGTCTGCACGCCGCTCGTCCCGCTCTGTTTCCCTGGACTCGTGTATCGGTCTTTCCCGTGCGTCCCTTGTGTGCCTTTGCAGGAATAAAGACTTTAGTTCAGACGCACCTGGTCTCCGCTTCTGTCTCGGGCTTGACAGTAGGATCTGACCAGAATGGAACCAGCGTCTGAACTCTCCGCAAAGGACCGTCTTCTGCGCGCCGAGGGTCGCCTGGAATGGCGTCACTGGCTGGAGGGCGCTTCTGTCCCGTTCCTGATATGGACAGATCATAAGAATCTGGAATATATTTGTTCAGCAAAGAGACTCAATCCCAGACAGGCCCGGTGGGCCTTATTTTTCACCAGGTTCAATTTCTCCTTGTCATACCGTCCTGGTTCTCGCAATGTTAAGCCTGATGCACTTTCCCGTCAGTTTTCGGGGAATGACGCCTCGTCCCAAGAGGGCACACCCATTCTTCCCGGCCCCTGCGTGGTTGCTGCCCTGACCTGGGATGTCGAGGAGAGGGTGAGAGAGGCCATTCGTGACCAGCCCGGACCCAGCGCTTGCCCCGCTGACGCTTGTTCGTGCCAGAGGACCTGAGGACTCCAGTCATCCAGTGGGGTCATGAATCCCGTCTGGCCTGCCACCCCGGTTCCACCCGTACGGCCTTCCTTGTCAGCCAAAGGTTCTGGTGGCCCAGCCTGAAAAAGGATATCCTGGACTATGTACGAGCCTGCCCTATCTGCACCCGGAATAAAGCCGTGTGTCGCCCCCCAGCTGGACTTTTACAACCCCTGCCGGTGCCCAGTCGCCCATGGTCCCATATTGCCCTGGACTTTGTTACGGGACTTCCTCCCTCTAACGGCACGACCACCATCCTCACGGTGGTTGACCGGTTCAGTAAGATGGCACATTTTATTCCCCTGCCCAAATTGCCATCGGCAAAAGAGACTGCCCAACTGGTCCTCCTGCACATCTCCCGACTACATGGACTCCCTAAAGATGTAGTGTCAGATCATGGCCCGCAATTCGTCTCTGCTTTCTGGAAACAGTTTTGTCAGCAGATGGGGGCCACAGTTAGCCTCACCTCCGGTTTCCATCCCCAGTCCAATGGCCAGTCTGAGAGGGCTAACCAGGGGCTGGAGAAAGCACTCCGGTGTATGGCGTGGCTGAACCAACGCTCCTGGCACGACCAGCTCCTGTGGGTGGAGTACGCCCACAACTCTCTCACCAGCTCTGCCACAGGAGTCTCCCCATTCCAGTGTGTGTATGGGTACCAACCACCGCTGTTCTTCAGCCAGGAGGGAGAGGTTACCTGCCCGTTAGCGTTCGCCTACGCCCGACGATGTCGCCGCACCTGGGTCCGCGCCCACTCCGCCCTGCTGAGGTCATCGGCCAGCTACGTTATGGGAGCCAACCGCCGGAGAACCCCCGCACCTGCCTACCTAGAGGGCCAGAAGGTCTGGCTCTCCACCAGGGACCTCCCGCTCCGGGTGGAGTCCCGCAAGTTGGCTCAATGGTTCATCGGGCCATTCCCCATCCAGCGGGTCATCTCACCAACTGCCGTCCGGCTCCAGCTCCCTCCGACCATGAGAGTGCACCCGACCTTCCATGTCTCCAAGGTCAGGCCAGTCCACAAGAGTCCGCTGGTTCCTGCAGCTCCTCCTCCCCCCCTCCCTCGTCTGCTGGAGGACGGGCCTGTCTACTCCGTCCGTTGCCTATTGAAGTCCCGTAGGAGAGGAAGGGGCCTACAGTACCTCATGGACTGGGAGGGTTATGGTCCTGAGGTGAGGACATGGGTTCCTGCGAGATGGATCCTGGACGGGACTCTCATCACTGAGTTCCACCGCCTGCACCCTGACCAACCTGCTGTTCGACGTGGCCGCCCGAGGGGGGCTGGCCGCAATTCTCCGGTTCCTGCCGTTCCTGCTTCCGTGGGTCCTGGGGATTCTTGGCAGGTCGACGAAGGTGGTCTGGATTCGGACCGGTCGGAGGAGTATTAGACTGTTCTGGTTACTTCCCCCCACCTGCCTGGCACTGTGGATTCTGTTTTTGGGACTTCGGGAGCCGTCCCTTAGGGGGGGGGGTTCTGTCACAAACCGGCTCGGGGTCCGCCCCCAGCCTCGCGTTGGGTTTCCCGCAGCGCAGATCCCACACCTGCGTCCAATCATCAGACGTACCTGCCACCGTTTTACCCCTAATCACAGACTATAAAGACTCACCTTGAACACGGACCCAGTGTCAGATCCTCTGTGTTGATGCCTTGTTTGTCGCCAGTTCATCCTTACTCCTACCTTGACCCCGGATTGTCTTTGGACCCCGACCTGCCTGCCTGGACCCGTATTAGAACTCTGCTTTGTCCCCGACCACGAACTCTGCCTCTTGGACTTGACATTGCATCTTCGACATAGGCGAAGTAAATTCCATACGGCTACAAGGTTTTTAGCTTGTGTAGCCACAGTAGCGTTCTTATTTTTAGGAAAAAAAACTCTAAAACTTACAACTTTTTTGGACTCGCGAAAATCCTCGAGCTATAACATAAAACAATAGCATGCTGCTATTGCCGCATGCCGACGGAGATAGCCGAAGTGACCCGAATGGTCCCGATCATTAAATATGCACTCGGGTCATGACCACCTCTCGCCCAATAAAAACAGGATCCTTTTTTTACAAGCTAAACCTACAAATTGGTGTGTGACAAGACGAGGACGATCAATTGAAAGATAATGACAATTGAGTGTTTTATAGTAGATTTTGTGTTAAAATTGTAATTGAACAACAAATGGTGAATGCTGAGAGGGGGCAGGAGTGGTGACAGACCAATCAGAAGGTATATGAAAGATATTATCAATACTTTTTTGTAGTCTTAGGCTTTTGATCTCTATGACCGGCAGGAATAACCAGCGATGCATGCAACTGTGTATTCACCTTGCTTGCTATTTTTCATGCCTTTTTCAATTGAAATGAAAAATCATATTATCGAATTAAAAAATAAACTAAACTATGGCAATGGTGTTGTCTAAGTCAAAGTTAACATGTATTCTAGTCCAAGTAAAACTTACAAGTAAACATTGAGTAATATTTTGTATGACTGTATCTTCACATAGTGAATGCAAGTTTTCAATTGTTGAATCTCTCATTTATATATAAATAAAGATAGTTAAGCTTGAACTGTTGACTTTAGTGTATTTTTGTAGGTAAACTGAACAGAAGATTTTGCCCTCAGAATGCACCAGAATGCAGGAAAACAACCCCATTTTCTAAAAAATTTCCAATGGGGGGCCCCCCGGAACCCTCCTATGGGGGGTAACCCCCCCCCCCACACCCCTACAATGAGTGTGGTTTTATACCCCCAACAATTGAAAACTTGCATTGACTATGTGAAGATACAGTCATCAAAATTTTTACTCAATGTTTACTTGTAAGTTCTACTTGCTATTATAGCAAGCCGCTGTCCTGGACACAGAATGTGGCTTTTTGTGGCTTACTCAATTCTTTACACTGAGCCACAATGGCATAGTCACACTACCTCCTAGTGCAAGCCCAGATTTTTTCGCAATATTATATCGCGGAAAAAGGTAGCATTGATTTTTTTTTATTGTAAATACTTAAAGTTTGTGTCCAAGGGATGCATGTTGTCTGATGATCGTACATCCCTGTCAAAAAAAGTGCGGATGGATCTGGATCTCTGATGTGGATGGATCTGTGAGGGCAAAGCAAGTAGAGCACTGTACAATTATTTTTATGGATGACAATCTCTCAATGTGTTTTAGACCAACGCTGCACATTTTCTTTGTTTCCCGACAGTGAGGGAAACTTCTCCATGTGGTAAATTTGGACATTTTAACTTCTGAACTTTCAACATGACACTTGTCTCTTTCTATGAAAAAATGCAATTCTGTTATTTTATTAAGCTTAAATCCTGATTTAATGCTTGACGGAAATGACAACCACAATGCCATTCCTCACTGACAAGACTATAAGAAAATACATTATCATCATTTTTAAACTGGGGATGTTGTGGGGAAAAAAATCACCACAGACTCCCCAGCGGGTCTGTGGGGAGTATCTCTGGAATGGTTGTAAATTCTGAGAGGGTAACTGGTTATCAAACCATCACCTACATATTGTTTACGGAGCAATGACTAAAGGAAGGAGAAACCTTTTGCATAAAGCTCATGTCTTAAAAGCATCCTCCGTCATGTGAGGGAGACTTCAAAAGTGCTGACTTCCACAGCCACGCACTTGCCAAGGTCACACCCTCATATCAGACTAAGGATGTCTGACAGATGCTGCCAAAACTAAAATGGATTGCCAGCCCAGCTTTGACTCAGGTTTGTCCATAATCACCCATAAATAGCTTTAATTCATGGGCCACCCTCACAACGAGAAACACTCGGATTAGGATGTTTTGGATATACTGTAAAAGAAAAAGCACTTTCTGTTAAATTTGAAGCCCTGTCCCATTGATTAATACAAGGTATGCATATGCACCTTTTTCAGCAGCACATTGTTCCTTTCAATGTGCCTCGCTGTTTAATGTGTACGAGATATATCTGGAGGTGACTTTTTGCTGCAGAGCATGGGAAAATTTTTTGCAAAGAACACTGGGCAGAAATCCTATCCCTTTGATATCAAGCCTGAGATAGACAGCTCTGAAGTAGAGAACACTGTACAGTCTGATAACTCACAAGTAGTCACAGAGTGCCAGAGGTAGAAAGGTCAGTATTAAACCCTGAGGTATGTACTTCACAACAATGGATTTAGTGAAGGAAAAAACACACTTTGCGGGTCTATCACTACAAATACTCAGCACACAAGGGATATTTTGCAGATCCCTCTTCAGGGGGTTTGTCCTGAAAACCTCAGCTGTATATTTTCCAGTTTAATTTCTTTCAGTTTAAATTGTTCAGAAGTGCATCAACTGTCCTGTCGATCCTGCTTCCACTTTCGCTCCCAACCCCATCCCTCCCAACATTCATCACTTAAACACGTTTTATTAAAATGAGAGCAGTCTTACATTTTAAAGACTCATTCAGAAAACTGTGCTGCAGTCACACCCTTACACTGTCTCCTGCATGTGTTGTTTTTGAAGGGTGACGTCTTAATCTACTGAGCCACATTGCTGCACGATGAGCAGCACATTTGTTGGCAGCAACTTTCTGCCATTCCTTGTGTAATATACTGACTTTGTTCCCCTGGTAGGTTTCAGTAAGAGACCAAGAAGATAGAGACCTCAGAACCTTCTACAAGCAGTCAGCCATATAAAAGGGAAAAAGGCTTCCTGTGCATACACCTTGAGGGAAATTCCTGATAAAAAATGTTTAAAATATCATCTCATCACAAATCCCACAACTGAATTATTTATAGGCGGCAATTATATTCTATCTGTTATTTGATTCACAGTGGAATGTGGGCGTAAAAATGGTTCTTTGAAGTTTGAAAATGTTGCCCATTCGCTCAGGAAACAAGCAAACAAGTTGGATGCTAGTATAGCCTGCTTTGATTACAAATGACAGCACACGCTCATTGTATCATAATTATTCTGAACAGACCTTTCTTCTGATACAATTGTATAATGCAGTGACAGATGTGATTTACCACTAACATTCATTTTTCACATTAAAAATCCTGCTCTGCAACTCCTGAACGACAAAATGATTTCAAAGATGTAAGGTATCAAAATTATCATTGAAATGTGACATCCCATCAGTTATTGATTGTATTATTTTTGAATAATAGGAATGTAGCCAGTCGTGAAATGTTCCTGCTGGATTCCCATACCTCGAGACAGACCTTAACATTTCATTTCCCCTGTTTTAATTTGTTGGTTTTGCTTGGGTACATGTTAAATTTAGCCTGAAGTTAATAACAGATGCTGCACAGAATTTTATTCGCTCCAAGTCCCGCTCCCCCATCATAGAATTAAAGTGGCTTGTGTGGGTTTTGTGAATTTATCAGACAGAAGTAAACTCTGACATTATTTTTGTTTATAATATGAATTTGTAGGATGGCACAGTGGTGCAGTGGGTAGCTCTGTCGTTGCACAACACAGCGGTTCCGGGTTTGAGTCCCGTTCTGTGCGGAGTTTGCATACTCTCCTTGTGTCTGCGTGGGTTCTCTGGGCTCTCCGACTCCCCCCCCCACCTCCAAAAGCATGCACTTCAGGTTAATTGGCAGGTCCCAAATTGTCCTACGGGCAATTTGGGACCTGATTACAGTTCATCCAGCGGTTTCTGACCGGACCAGCGGATCTGACGTGGAGAGAGGTGGCCAGCTGCATATTCAAACGTGTGAGTAAGTTGGACCTGGGTGCTGCACTGTTTTTAATGGACTTTAAGTTTCTAAAGTAAAATGGTTTCCCTCCGTTTTATCATGGTGTTTTTAAGTCATGGGCCCTATTTAAAAGCAGCCCAGGAAAAAGCTCTGACTCTCTGTTCTGGTTACTGAAGGAACCACTAGTGCATGGAGCTAGGCTGGATGTCTGCAGTGGAGCCACACCTGGGCTGTCTGCAGCGCTTTGCAAGAACCAGGACCATGACCCTCCAGCAGCTGGTGGACAACGCCGGGCCAGCGTTGGCGGATGCCCAGGCTGTGAGCTCCCTGCTGAACATCCAGTCCACCAGGGTGGCTCAGAGGGTGCTACAACTGCGGAGGCAAAGACTCTCCGGGAAGGAGAGCAGCCTCCTCCTGGACTATAGTACAGGGACTGTGCCGGACAGCAAAGATCCTTTCCCTGAGGTACACATCAGTCCCCTGTTTGGAGAACTGGAGGGTCCTCTCCTCGGAGATGAACGACAAATCAGCCTGCACACGGCCAACAAAAAAATACTGTACAGACAATGTGTAAAAGTAATCAACAAGAAAAGCCTGTGTGACAGAGCACTCACTACCTGGGCCAACAGGATGACGGGAAATGGACCTGACCCACAGTGGAGACTTTTATACAACCTCCCCTCAAGAAAAAAACAGCCGACCTCCAGTGGAGGATTTTACATGGTGCCATCCGTTCCAATGCTTTTATCTCTGTTTTTAACCCTGCGGTGTCCAGCCAGTGTCCCTTCTGTCCCCTTCGTGAAACAGTCTTTCATGCTTTCAGTGAGTGTGGGAGACTTGCAGTGCTCTTCACTCTTCTAACGAATGTTTTTAATTTGTTCAGTGAAAATTTTAGTATCAGGAATTTCATCTACGGTGCTGGGTACAATAAATCGAATCAGAGAAAGTGGCAGCTTTTAAATTGTATTTCTAGAGAGGCAAAACTCGACATTTATGTGACCAGGAAGAGGAGAATTGAAAACAATACTGTTCAAGAGGCAGCTACTGTTTTTTGTTGTAACATCAGATGTCGCTTAAAACTAGAATTTGGTTTCTATAAAATGACAAAAGACCTGAATAACTTTAGGAATATCTGGTGTTACAAAAATGTCCTATGCGCTTTAGTTGATGACCACCTCACTTTTGCAAACTTCCTGATATAATGCACTAATTTTTAAATTGTATTTCCTTTTGTTTATTGGTGTTTGGTGTTTTTGAGTGTTTAGTCTTTTTGAAGTTTCATCTAATGAAAAATTGTAAAATGTTGTAAATGTTCTGAATGTGATTGAAGTTTTTTGCAAAAAATCTTCTTCTGAGGCACTTAAGTGCTTTCATCTAAAGTGAAATTGTAAAATGTTTGAATGTAATTAAAGGTTTTTTGCACACAAAAAAAAAATCTTCTTGTACATGTCTAAAAGGTTCCACATCCAGTTCAGGGTCACAATAAAAGGTTTGCATGGCAACCTTACTTGTACATGTTCTTTACAATTACAATAGCCATGTGCCAAATTTAATGCAAGGTGTGCTTTTCATAAAATAACAAACTTGATGCAAAAAAATGCTAAATCTCTGATTTACGCATATGCACATAAACTTGTGTGTGAGGAGGAGGTATTGGCTATAAAGCCATGCACCAAAAAATTACAGTATACTTCAATATTTCTCACCTGTCCTGTCAACATGCATCTTGAAAAAAAGCGCCTTATTGGTTATTGTAGTTTTGATTTTATGTGGCCTGCACAGATACAAGCCTGTCTGGGAAGACCTGCCAGAGTCTAATGTGATCATCATTTACCTCATGCGGTGCAACACTTTGCTTTCACATTGAGCTGATCAAGTTATTGACTCTGGTCTGAGGAGTGTTGGTCAATTCTCTAGAAATATGCTGTCTAGATAATGAAGCAGGGCATTGTGAGACACTCAACAGGTGACAGACAAGAACTGGGATGTTCTCAGCTTTGCGAATTATACTGTGTCTAGCATCCATACCAGTGTGTGCTACTCTCAGCAATCCTCATCAGAATTTTCAGACATCTCGCAAACAACAGCAATATAAATACATTATTTTAGTAACAGTAAGGTCCAGCCGCAAAAAGGAGCAATACCTAGACTTGTAATTAGACGGACACCGAAATAGAAGACTGAAATGGAATTTAACCAAAGAACAGAGCAGGAATATACCCATGACAACAAAACACAAACAGCTGCATTCAGTTTCTGAACACAAACTCTAAACATCAGGAGTGAGGACAGATGACTGTCTTTGCTCTAAATCCAGACATCATTAAAACATGCAAATGTGACTGTATGTTCCTTTAACTGTGTCAGTTGTATTTTAGTCCTGATAACGATTCCTATTCGGTTCATACTCTGAAAAATTTTTTTGCTCCAAACAATTTCATTGTGATTTCCTTGAGAAGAAAGCTATTAATAAACATAGTTGTATAATTTCCTGCGATTTAAGATTCAATAATTTTTTTGAAGTATAAGAACAGCAATTAGCACAATATGTTTGATTTGGGAGTGGCAGTGGCTCAGCGGTGGAGCGGCCGCCCTATGATCGGAGATCAGTGGTTGATTCCCGCTCTCGCCAAGCCATCCTTGGAGTGTGAGCTGACAGTGGGAGGTGTCAGCTCATCTCTCAGCCACTGCCGAGGCACCCTTGAGCAAGGCGCCAACCCCCTTACAAGTTGCTCATTCAGGGCGCACCTTGAAGTCGCGACCCATCGCTCTGCCTCCCCCTATATACTGTTTGCTGTAATTGCATGCCTACAGGCCCCTAGTGTGTTGTGGTCAGGGGCCTGTACACAACAATGTATGAATATATGATTGTAGCTGTATGTATGTATGAGTGTAAAGACAATTTCCCTGTACAGGATCTTTAAAGTGGACTGTATTTCTATTTCAAATATTGTTTTAATCTCTCCTATGTGTCCCCCAATGAGAATGCAAAAATAAACTACTGGATTAAGATGTAGTGCATTTAATGAAGCAACACCATCGGACAGTGAGGGAAGAGGGCTTTACATTTGTTAAAAAGTTATTTCCAATTAGTTATTGGTTAATTCCTGGGAAGAAAAAGGCAAACTCCACCTTTATCAACTCAAATTTAACAACAATAAATAATAATAATAACAACAATAATAATAATAATAATAATAATAATAATCTATACTTTAATTATCCCTCTTGGGGAAATTCTTTTTACACTCACACTCACACATGTATATATATGTGTTAATTACACACATGGGTTAGAGGTTACAGGCCCCTGAACACAGCACACACTAGGGGCCTGTAGGCATGCAATTAGTAAGAGAGGACATACAGTGATACAACGGAGGTGGAGTGACGGGTCGTGCAAGAGGGTCGCGCCCCAATGAGCATCTTGTAGGGGGGACGGCGCCTTGCTCAAGGGCGCCTCGGCAGTGGCTGGGAAGTGAGCCGACACCTCCCACGATCAGCTCACACTCCGGGGGATGTTCTGGCGGGAGCGGGATTCGAACCCCTGATGGCTGGGCAATCCTGTCTTCAAGACGATGGCTCTACCGCTGAGCCACTGCCGCCCCAACTGTAACAACTGTATGTTGGAAATTTGGAATTTACCTGTAAATTCAGACAATACAGCACAACCCAGGTTGGACACCATGACAACAGAGTTTTTGGGAAATGTTTTCAATAACACTATATTTCTATGAAAAATTCAGTGTTTCATAAGCAAAACATAACAACAGAAAGCTAGACCATGCGGAACACACACACACACACACACACACACACACACACACGCACCCCCCCCCCATACACACACTAACAGGTTTACAAAGGCAATCTCATCCTCGTCCCTCTTTTCCTCCTCCTTGGCTTGCACGTATAACAGTGTGTAATTTACCATGTGCGGTCCAACTCGTCTTCTCTCCCATCAATGGTTGTTGTCAACATGGAGTCGGATACACGCTCATTTCAAAAGTACTGGCAGGAAGTCTATAAACAGCAGTATCTCCAGAACTGGACTGCCATTACATGGGATTTAAGGAGGATGTTTTAGGTGTTCCTCCTTAACAACACAATGATGGGTCTACAATTAGCATCTTCTCATTCCAGTCCACAGTGGGCTGCTGCGATGACCCCCTGCAGGGAGTGTGAGCTCCTGCAGGAAGTTATAAAAACTTCTCGTTCAGGAAAAAACATTTGCTTTTCTCAGCTTAACCACGGCTAAATCTGTACATGAGATTCCTACAGTAAAAATTATTTTGTGTATTATTTATCTGTCTGTCTAGTTTTGATGGTGTCCTGCATTTTTACTGTGACTCTGCTTATACCAGAGACACAGGTGCTTTCAGGCCCCGTCCACACGATAACGGATTTTTTAAAAACGCAACTTTTTTGTTGCGTTTACGCCTTCCGTCCACACGACAATGCAGATATCCGGAAGGAAAACGCAACTTTTCGAAAAGGCTGGCTGAAGTGGATTTTTTCAAAAACGCTGGGTCTGCGTTGTCGTGTGGACGCTGTATCCCCGGGACTTTTTAAAAACGCTGACATCTTGCCTGCGACGAAAACCGCTGTGACGTCAAATTTATGGGCCCGTGTGTTGTGACAACAAAACACAGAGGATTCCTATTGGATGAAATTTGACTCAATGCTGCCACCACATGGTTTGGCATGCTTATAGTCGTCTTCGAAAACGCACTACAGTAATGTGTTTACCTGTGGACGGAGATTTTTTTTAAAATGCTGTCGTGTGGACGCGAATCGTTTTCGATGCGTTTTTAAATAGTTCCGTTTTTAAAAAAATCCATCATTGTGTGGACAGGGCCTTATTTTCCATTAGTTTTGTCACCCACAAGGATTCACTGCAGCTGTATTATAAGGGTTCTGTGCTCACATGAGGCCTGAGGTAGCAAGGGGCCATGCTGGCTCAGACTGTAATGGTGGTGGTAGTATTTCATGTCACAGCACCCAAGGCAAGAGCTTAAGAAAGTGAAATTCACTCTCCCTGACTACAGGTACTCATGAAATACTGTTGTATACAGTAAATTAAAACTATCAACACATACAGTTGAATTTTATTCCACACTAAAAACAAAGACTAACATGAAAGTAAGGATTTGAGACAGTACATTGAATCAAGTGATATGTCACATTACAAAAATTACAGAACTTACAGAATTACTTTTGTGACATAATTACAAAAAAACAGTTTTTTACAAGAAAATATCAGGATTGTCACCACAAATATGGCTTCTTTTCAATGTTGACATTATTTTTATGGAACCTTTTTTGATTGTAAATGTATTTAAACTCCTTAGGGAGCCGACAAAGTCCTTTTTTATGTACTAAAAGCTATGAGGCAACAGAGGCTGTTGTATCTGTTCTGAATGACAGTTTTGTGAGAGCGGAGCTCTTACTGTGCTTTTTAAATGACAATAATTCTATACAACTACAAATTACAGTTTACTGGTCTGAACTATGAAACACCACAGGGAAGACATCAAGTATGCACATAGTGCAACAGCACAAACTTCATAATGCAGTGCTTCTCAATTATTTTCTGTTACGTCGCCCCCTAGCAAGAACAAAACACTTTGCATCCCCCCCATAACAGTAAGTGCAGAGGTGCACTTATTGTTATTTATAAGTGCACCTCTGCATAACATTTTATCCTTACTAACATTAAAGAAAAAAAAAAAAAACATAGTTCAATTTAAAACAAAGAATAATTGTATTTACATTATTTTTTAGTGTATAACAGAAACGTTTTAAGTGCATCAATTTTCTGATGTAAAAAACAAAGTTGTTTAAACGTAAACATTTTTGACCAACTTATTGCACCATTTGATACTGAAAAATAAAATTAAATAAAATCAATAAATAATAAAAAATTCAAATTCAGTTCAATAACATTAACTGAGGAGTGCAATATATAAAACACCATACATACAATGAAGTTATGGGAAAGAGTAGTTGAACCTAGACTAAGGGCGGAAGTGAGCATTTGTGATCAGCAGTATGGTTTCAAGGTGGAGGTGGGACTGCATCAGGGATCAGCTTGTTTGCTATGGTGATGGACAGGCTGACAGACAAGGTTAGACAGGAATCTCCGTGGACTAAGATGTTTGCAGATGACATTGTGATCTGCGGTGAGAGAAGGGAACAGGTGGAGGAGAAGCTAGAGGGGGGGAGGTTTGTCCTGGAAAGGAGAGGAATGAAGGTTAGCCGCAGTAAGACAGAGTGCATGTGTGTGAATGAGAGGGACCCAAGTGGAAGAGTGAGGTTACAGGGAGAAGAGATCAAGAAGGTGGAGGATGTTAAGTACTTGGGGTCAACAGTCCAGAGCACTGGAGAGTGGAAAAGAGGTGAAGAAGCGTGTACAGGCAGGATGGAACGGGTGGAGGAAAGTGTCAGGTGTGATGTGTGATAGAAGAGTTTAAGCAAAAATGAAAGATAAGAAAAGATTTATGGATGTATTGAAAGAGGACATGATAGTTGGTGTGAGAGGAGAGGATGCAGAAAACAAGGTTAGATGGAGGCAACTGATTGGAAAAGCAGAAAGGAAAAGAAGATACCTGCAGCGTTTAAAAATGAGACACAGTAGATTAACATCACTGAATATGAAAATGTCTAGAATTGCTGACAGAACCTAATGTTCATCAATGCTCTGTGTGTCCAAAGTCACAATGCAACATTGATTGTACCCGTACTTTATAATCAAAAGTAGGCATGTGCTAATTTTAATGCAAATTGTGCTTTTCATTAAATAAATCAACTTGATGCAACAGAGTACAAAATCTGATTTATGCATATGCTCATAAACTGGAGTGGGTGTAGTAGGTACAGGTTAGAAAGCCATGCACCATAATCCTCCACCTCCTGGTGGGTCATGCAGCAGTCACACAGAGACAGAAAGGTCTTAAAAGCAGACTGCTGCCCCCTTGGGCAGTTATAGTGAAACATTAATTTCTTATTAGAAAATAATTGAATTGCATGAAGGGATGAACAACAGATAACAAAATAAAGAAGAGTCATCCTAATAAAACTAAAAAATAGAAGAAGAAGAAGAAGAAGATTTGTATTTTTTTATTTTTTATTTGTATTTGTATTTCTTTTGTAAAAACACTTTAATCACATTCAAACATTTTGCAATTTTACATTAGATGAAGCGCTAAAGTACTTCAGAAGAAGATTTTTTGCAAAAAAAACCTTCAATCACATTTAGAACATTTAGAACATTTTACAATTTTTCATTAGATGAAACTTCAAAAACACTAAACACTCAAAAACACTAAACACCAATAAACAAAGGGAAATACAATATAAAAATTAGTACATTATAACGGGACGTTTGCAGAAGTGAGGTGGTCATCAACTAAAGTGCGTAGGACATTTTTTTAACACCAGATGTTCCTAAAGTTATTCAGGTCTTTTGTCAATTTATAGAAACCAAATTCTAGTTTTAAGCGACATCTGATGTTACAGCAAAAAACAGAAGAAGAAGAAGAAGAAGAAGATTTTTTTTTTTGCAAAAACACTTTAATCTCATTCAGACATTTTGCAGTTTTACATTAGATGAAAGCATTTAAGTGCCTCAGAAGATCTTTTCCAAACAAACTTCAATCACATGTAACATTTAGAACATTAAGAAGAAGAAGAAGAAGAAGAACAACAACAACAAAAACAAAAACAACAAGAACACAGAATATTGATAAACATTAGATTGTGTCAGCACTTGGAGAGATTTTGATATTCTGTGAAATCAATGTGTGTCATTATGAAATACTGATGTGTGCTACTGCCTTCAGTACTGCCTTTGGGCAGGAGTGGCTCATAGCTCAAAGGTAGAGCACGCGTTTTAAGAGCAGACCGCCCAGCCATCGGTGGTTCGATTCCACAGACAGACAGACAGACAGACAGACATACAACAATCAAAACAAATGACTTAGTCAATATGACATTCAACTGCTCTTGTAGATGCTTGTGATATATTGGTGTAAATGAACCATCGTGTCATTCAATCAAACCGCTGTTAACCATTTCTGATCATCAAACTTTGGTCAAATAGTCCATCTTCCCATCAGCTTCAGCTGATGATGAGTTTATGGAGATAAAAAGCTATTAAGATTGGTCTGAGAGGTTAAATGAGGTAACAGAAACTAAGCTGCTCTGTGTGAATGCATCTAGCTAAAAAAAGAGGGAGCTGAGTCACTAAGGTGGCAGTGTGTAGACAAGATAACGAAAACTTCAATATGTGATTCTCTTCCTCCAAGATCATCTTCCTCTAAGAGAGGAAGAGAATGACAGTAAATCTGTAATCTGTGCCCCAAGTTGTGATAACCAATTACCCACATAAAGATAACATCTGGTGCCCACACTCCTCACTGGCATGAGATAACAGTCCATTTTACATTTCAGTTTCTTATGCGTTTCTAATCCCTCGGCCCAGGCATGGAGAGCCATTCCAGTAATCAGCTGCGTGGCCAAATATAAACAAACTTTTAATGTTCTCCAACTCAAAACTTGATACAAATAAACAGGCTCAGTTTTTGTATGTGTGCACAGCTGTTTGCCACACAGGCTTGAAATGACCTGAATTTATGAGTGAAACAGTCTGACTTACAGTCTCCACTGGTTTTAATATTGAAATCTAGAATTTTGTCTATATGCTGCAAGCCATTAGAAACATAATTTAACGCTATTGTTCAATAGCATCATGGATCTCTTTCATGTTTTATTTTGAAAGATTTTCTCCATGTTACGTCTTTTATTTGTCACTTTCTTCTTGTACAGTACAACTCCTCAAGTGGTTTGACGAACTGTCAGTCTGGGCTAGGATGAAGATGAAGCCTGCAAAGTCGAGGAGCCTTTCAGTCAGGAAAGGGGTGAGGGATGACAGGACGGTCTTCACGGTGGGAGGAGAGAACATACCACTCCTGGCAGAGCCGCCCATCCAAAGCCTCGGGAGGGAGTACACACCAGAACTCTCAGACAAGCAGGTGGGGCAGACAGTTCATAAACAACTGAGAGAGGGTCTCGCAAAGATTGACAAGAGTCAACATCCTGGGAACCTCAAGGTGTGGTGTTACCACTTCACACTCTTTCAGCGTGTGATGTGGCCACTGAAAGTAGGGGAAATTCCATCTTCCCTAGTCCGCAAGATGGACAGCATTGCCAACAAGTACATCAGGAAGTGGTCAGGCCTTCCCCACTGCTTCTCAGACACAGGCCTGTTCGGAAAGAACACCTTGCAGCTTCCTCTGAAGTCGATCACCCTAGGATACAAGCAAGAGAAAACCTGCCTGGTTCTTGAACTGAGGAAATCCAGAGACAAAGCGGTGAAGGGTGCAGCTGTGACTGTCCGTACCGGGCGGAAGTGGAAAGCCCAGGAGGAAGTGGAGGAAGTTGTCTCTAGGCTTAAACACAAGGAGGTCCTGGGGAGAGTCCAAGTCAGCCAAGCAGGGTTGGGCTGGGGGCAACCTGTCCAGTTCTGGTCCAATGCCACAAGGGAGCAGAGGAAGACCACGGTGGTGGAAGAGGTCTCACAAGTGGAGAAGATCAGCTACCTCATCAAGGCCATGTCCCAGGGTAAACAGGGAGCATGGACTCGCTAGGAGGATACCATCAACAGAGTCATAACCTGGGATGACATCTGACGAACTCCACACTCACCACTCAGCTTCCTTGTGAGGGCAGCCTATGACACCCTCCCATGCACCCAAAACCTCGCTCGGTGGTTCGGAAGTGAGGGCAAGTGCTCCCTGTGCAGCAAGGACAATGCAGGTCTCCAACATATCCTGTCAGGGTGCAACATCACACTGACACAGGGCCGCTTCCGGTGGCAGCACAGTCAGGTGCTGAGGAAGTTGTCAGAGCAGTTGGAGAGATGCGGAGTCGGGGCAAACAACTCCTCTGAGTCCCCTCCCTCCACTAGGTAAATCAGACCACAACCTAGTGTACCTACAGCCCACCTACATCCCGCTGGTGAAACGGCTGCCAGCAACAACACGACAGGTCAGGAGGTGGTCCCCGGAAGCAGAGGAGATGCTGAAGGACTGCTACCAGACCACCGACTGGGATGTTATTGTGGGCTCACATGGGGAGGACATTGAGGGGGCAGCTCAGTGTTTTACAGACTACATGAACTTCTGTGTGGACACCGTGGCCCCTGTCAGGACAATCAGGTGTAACCCCAACAACAAACCATGGGTAACCAAGGAAGTCAAGGCTGTCCTGAACAGGAAGAAGAGGGCGTTCAGGAGCAAGAATGAGGAGGAGATGAGGAAGGCCCAGCAGGAAGTGAGACTCTGCCTGAGGGAGGCCAAGGAGGCGTACAGGAGGAAGCTGGAGAAGCAGCTGGGACGCAACCAGGTGCGGGAGGTCTGGAATGGGATGAGAACCATCACCGGACACGGGAAAGGGCGCAGCACTGTGGAGGGGAATACTGAACGAGCGAATGAACTAAACAGCTTTTTCAATCGGTTCAGCTCCCCCACCACTCCCGGCTCCTCGTCCCGGGCCTCTTCCGGTCCTGCAAACCGCTCCACTTATGCTCCCTCCTCCTGTGCTTCCTCTCCTTCCACCCCTGCCATTTCTCCCGAGCCCACTCCAAGAACTGCGAAGCTCAACGGCCCCACCTCAACCACTGGATTTCCGACCTCGCCACAACCTCCTGCTCCCATCACGACGGGGACCGTAATCACTGCAGACCTGGTGACGACAACGCTGAGGAGGCTCCGTCCCTACAAGGCGGCTGGACCAGATAAGGTCTCCCCAAGACTCCTCCGAGCCTGTGCTTCAGAACTAGGGGACCCCCTGCAACAATTGTTCAACCTCAGTCTGCGGCTGGGGAGGGTCCCGTCACTGTGGAACACCTCCTGCATTGTCCCTGTACCCAAGAAAGGACGCCCTACTGAGCTCAACGACCACCGACCGGTTGCTCTTACCTCCCACGTAATGAAGACCCTAGAGCGACTGGTCCTTGAGCTCATGCGTCCACAGGTGCAGGGTGCTATGGACTCTCTCCAGTTCGCCTATCAGGCCAAGGTTGGGGTTGAGGATGCTGTCTTGTACCTCCTCCACCACATACTCTCCTACCTGGATGCCGGGGGCTGTGCCGTCAGAGTGCTCTTCTTCGACTTTTCGAGTGCCTTCAACACCATCCAGCCCCGGCTCCTGCAGGATAAACTGACCTCCATGGCTGTGGACCCCTACCTCGTGAGCTGGATTACGGACTACCTAACGGACAGACCCCAGTACGTCCGTATGGGGGACTGTTTGTCTTCTATGGTGACCAGAAGCACGGGGGCGCCACAGGGGACCGTTCTATCCCCCATTCTCTTCACCCTCTACACGTCAGACTTCAAGCACAACTCGGATACATGCCACATACAGAAGTACTCCGATGACACCGCGATAGTGGCATGTATCCGGGAGGGTGATGAGGGGGGGTACAGGGCATTGGTGGCTGACTTCGTGGAGTGGTGCCAACAGAACCAGCTCCAGCTCAACGTCTCCAAGACAAAGGAGATGGTTCTGGATTTCCGGCGGGCACCTGGAGGTGGTAGAAAACTATAAGTACCTGGGACTGCAGCTTGACAGCAGACTGGACTGGTCACTCAACTGGGACTGTGTGTACAAGAAGGGGCAGAGCAGGATGTACTTCCTGAGGAGGCTGGCCTCCTTCAACATCTGTCCTAAGCTCCTTCTCATGTTCTATCAGTCCGTAGTCACCAGTGTGCTTCATACGCCATTGTGTGTTGGGTGTGGGGGCCAGGAAAAGAGATATGGACCGTCTGAACAGACTCATCCGCAGAGCGGGCTCAGTGGTCGGGCTGAGCCTGGACTCTGTGGATATGCTTCTGGAGAGCAGGACCATGTCTAAAATGAAGGCTATCATGAACAACACCAGGCACCCCCTACACACCACCTTCTCCCAGCAGAGAAGCACCTTCAGCGGCAGACTGCTGTCACACAGTGCCTCCACAGAGACGCTGAGGTCTTCCGTCGTGCCCCGTGCCATCAGGGGGTACAATGACTCTCTCAGGAGGAGCGGGGGGGAGGTGGCGAGGTCAGCACGGGGTTGAATGGATTTAATTAAATTTAATTTAAATTTAATTTTATACTGTTTATATATATATATTTATTTATTTTTTATACTGTTTTATATTTTAATTCAATTTTATACTGTTTATATTTTATTTTATAGTGTTTATATTTTAATACTGTAATATTTTTTTAAATTTTATACTGTTTATATTTTAATTTTATACTGTTTATATTTTAGTTATAGTTTAGTATATAAGTCCTGTTAGTGCTGCATGTGTCTGTCTGTTAGTGTAGTGTATGTCTTGTGGTATGTCCTGTGATGTCAGTGTTTCTTTTTCTCCTGGTGTTTATCCAGTATTATTTGTTATGTAATGCCTGAGCAGTGGATATATACAATTTCCTCCGGGATTAATAAAGTATCTATCTATCTATCTAATTGGCTTGGAGTTAGTCTCCAGGGGTTGTCTTCCAATTCCCCATTGAGTTCTTGATGAAGGCTCTTAGTGTCCTGTTGATCTTATACAGTTCCAGACATTCCAGTATCCACGTGTGTGGCATTGAATCGTAGGCTTTCTGGTAATCTATCTAGGCAGTGCACAAGTATGTCTGCCTATTCTTACAGTCTCTGTGTACTGCTCTGTCCACCAGTAGCTGGTGCTTGGCTCCCCTGGTGTTACTACCAACTCCTTTCTGTGCCCCGATCATATATTGATCCATGTGTGATCCATGTGCCTACTCATCCATGTGTAATCCATGTGCCTACTCATCTTAGCCACCATGATGCCTGACAGGAGCTTCCATGTTGTACTGAGACAGCTTATTGGCTGGTAGTTGGATGGGGTAGATTCCTTCTGTGAGTCTTTCATGATCAGGACTGTCCTGCCTTCAGTCAACCATTCTGGGTGCATCCAATCCCTTACCAGCTGGTTCATCTGTGCTGCTAGACGCTCATGGAGTGCTGTCAGTTTCTTTAGTCAGTATGTATGGATCATATCCGGGCCCGGTGCTGACCAACTCTTCATCTTTGACACTCTTTCTTGGATGTCTGCCATTGAGATGGTTACTGGTTCTTGTTCTGGGAGGCAGCTGTGGTCAGTCCTCAGGTCCACTAGCCACTGGGCATCGGTGTTGTGTGATGCTTCTCTTTCCCATATGCCCTTCCAATATTTCTCCACGTCAGCTCTTGATGGGTCTGGCCGGATGCTATTTCCCTGCCACTGAGAATACACCTTTGCTGGTTGAGTGGAGAAGGTCTTGTTTATTCTCCTGGCCTCAATCTCCTTGGTGTATCTCTTCAGTCGGGTAGCCAGAGTCGTTAGTCTCTGTTTGGCAGTTTCGAGTGCTTCAAGTATGGAGAGCTTGCTGTATTTCCTGGGTACTCCTTTATTCACCATGTTCCCCTTCTGTAGCTCGGCTAGCTGGCTGACTTCTCTCCATGTCGCCTTTATCTTGGCCTCTAGCCGTCTCTTCCATGGATTGGCCTCTAACCGTCTCTTCCATGTATTGTTTATTATGCCCTGTGTTGATCTTATATCCCAGCATCTCGAGGATTACTGTTGCTGTACTGTGGATCAGCTTGTTGGTCTCAATTATGTTCCCTGTGGGGATGGTTCTTATTGCAGCATTCACATCTTCTAGCAGATCTTATGAAGATACTTCACAACTTAGCTTCGGTATTTGTTGGAGGCTCCAGGTTTCCATTTGGGTCACGATCTTCCTTCTCAGGTCAGAAGCTCTTGTATTGAGGCTGTGTATGTCTCTTGGGGCTTGGTACCAAATCTCGGATTGTGGGGGGGGGGTGATATCCTCCCCGCTGACCTGGCGTCCTGGCTCCCCCTTGCCGTAGCATTGTTGTAGTATTTCATCAATCTCTAGTTGTGACAGCAGTTTTCGGTTACGGATGTTGGAACACTGGGCTAACAGCTGTTTCTTTGTTAGCCTTGATTGTGGGTTTCGAAGCATCCCTTGGTCCCACATCCGCCCCCATATGCAATGGCATGAATATCCTTCTCAACTATTTTTGTAACATGCATATGCCGATTCACTGTATTATTTACATAACAATACAATGTTTAAATATACTTCCTTATTGAACAGAACCTGATATATATGAGAGCGCATTTATGTATGTGAAAAGACCGTTATGCTGGCGATAAAACAACTGAAAAGTCAAACGTCCACTGTACAATATCAAACATAATGAGGATGAGGAGGATCCCTAACAAGATGATGCAGAAGTCTGACCTGTGTGAACAATGTTTTTATTCTTCATTCTCAGCTGGTGATGTGCGCCCCCCCCCCCCCACACACACACACACACACTGGATTGCAACTAAATAAAATAAATTAATAAACTATATTGAAGCCGTTTACCTAGGTATTTTTACCGTGAGTGCAACGGACTACTTTTAAACTTAAACTTAAACGCATCGACTTAAGCAGCAATTCACTCCCACGCCATATCTCTCTTCTTTGCAGCTGCAATGCTGTTCTCTTTCTCCTGAAAATGTCCTCAAAGTCTTCATATTCATAAATTAAAATCTGCCCTCCGACTGCCGTAAAGTGTTGCATTGCGCGTCTCGTCCGTCGTCATGGTGAATTGTCAAATCGGGGCTCCATTGATGATGGCTTTTTGAAGTGTTGTGGCACCTGCTAAACTGTGGGTCAATCTACCCTGGGTTACTTAAACTACCCCTGAACAGCCTTTGTGAAACCAGAATCCCTGGGTTTTCCAAACTCAGGGTAAATCAACCCAGAGCCACAGGTTTACCTCAGGGTATGTTAACCCTGCCTTTGTGAAACGGGCCCACAGTGGTAGCAGAAGCGAGCTGTCTCACTTCCAGGTGCACTGACAGCGCAGGGTAAACTGTAAACGGTAAAATGAACTGATTGGCTGCACTGAGTGGAGCTATTACCGTATTAACCGGAGGAGCAGCGCCCACTGTGATGCCCAATTTTAGCGCTTTTAGGGAAAATCTGAACAGCAGTGTTCTTCTTTTCCTTTCGCCTTTTCCCTCCAGGGGTCTCCACAGCGAATCAGCTGCCTCCATCTAACCCTGTCTTCTGCATCCTCTTCTCTCACCCCAACTACCTTCATGTCCTCTTTCACTACATCCATCACTATCTGTCCTCTGGAAATGTACACTTGCCCCCCTCTCCTTCTTTGACCAACAGTAGTCCAATTTCCACCGGCACCCTGTAAGTCAACAGCACCGATGGCGACCGTTGTTAACCTGGGCTTCGACCGATCCGACATGGAAGTCATAGGTTTGATTCGCATGTTTGATTTGGCAAAAGTTTTACGCCAGATGCCCTTCCTGATGCAACCTTCTGTATGTATCTGGGCTTGGGACCGGCACAATAAGACACTGGCTTGTGTCCTCTTGCGGCTACATTAAAATCTGAACAGCAGCTTGGTAATAAATGTAAATGTGAAGTAAAGCCCAGTCGAACTGTACTCCATCAGAGACAACTCGGCGACATCCATTTCACCTATGGTAAAAGCTACTCTCGGCAGACTGGGGCTACTCAGAACACAGGAGCGGCGCAGCTGAGGCTAGGACGGACCGGCAATGACTATGACGGACCCTCAGGACAGGCTCCCCACAGGGCTCAACCCCCTCCTGTTCACCCTACTGACATATGACTGGTCGGCAAAACACCAGAGCTGTCAAATAGTAAAGTTTGCAGACGACACAGCACTGGTGGGACGCATCCAGAACAACGATGTGTCCAAATACAAAGAGGAGGTGGAGCACCTGGTGTACTGGTGCAGACACAACAACCTCTGCATCAACGTGGGGAAGACCAGGGAGATGGTGGTGGACTTCAGGAGGAAAAGACACCTCCCTGCCCCCCTACACATCAGAGGAGCAGCTGTGGAAGTGGTCTCTAGCTACAGGTACTTGGGGGTTCATCTCACCAAGGACCTCACCTGGAGTTGTAACAACTCCTACCTGCTCAGGAAGGCCCACCAGCAGTTGTACTTCCTTATGAAGCTGAGGCGTGCTGGGCTGGGGAGCCCCGTCCTGAAGGCCTTCTAGAGGGGTGCAGTGGAGAGCATCCTCACCACCAACATCACCGTTGGACAGTTCTGCAGAGGATTGTGAAGGCTGCACAGAGGACTGTAGGGGGTGGCCTACCTACCACCACAGAAATCTACACAAATAGGTGTAGAAGGTGGGCCACCCACATCATGGCAGACCCCACCCACCCAGCACACCGTCTGTTCCAACCCCTCCCCTCAGGCAGGAGACTATGGAGCATCTGGAGTAGGACCACCAGGCTGCAAAACAGCTTCTTCCCAGAGGCTGTTAGACAGCTGAACTCCAGTGGTTCTCTAGTCACCCTCACGACACCCTGTATGTCACCACAAACGCGCAGGGATTCAGTGCAATATGGTGCCTCTTCTTTAAGTGCAATACACTGTTCATATAATTACTGTTCAGACACTGTACATCCATCCATCCATCCATCCACCCATCCATCTATCCATCCATTCTCTTCTGCTTATCCGGGGTCGGGTCGCAGGGGCATCAGCTTAAGCAGGGAAGCCCAGACTTCCCTCTCCCTAGCCACTTCGTCCAGCTCCCCCAGGAGAATCCCAAGGCATTCCCAGGCCAGCCAGGAGACATAGTCTCTCCAGCATGTCCTGGGTCGTCCCCGGGGCCTCCTCCCGGTAGGACGTGCCCGGAACACCTCACCAGGGAGGCGTCCAGGAGGTATCCTGACCAGATGCCCGAGCCACCTCAACTGGGTCCTCTCGATGCGAAGGAGCAGCGGCTCGACTCTGTGTCCCTCCTGGATGACCGAACTTCTCACCCTATCTCTAAGGGAGAGCCTGGACACCCTGCGGAGGAAACCCATTTCGGCCGCTTGTATCCGGGATATCGTTCTTTCGGTCACGACCCACAGCTCGAGACCATAGGTGAGGGCAGGAACGTAGATCGACCGGTAAATCGAGGGCTTTGCCTTTTGGCTCAGCTCCTTCTTCACCACGACGGACCGATACAGAGTCCGCATCACTGCAGATGCTGCACCGATCTGCCTGTCGATCTCTTGTTCCATTGTACCCTCACTCGTGAACGAGACCCCGAGATACTTGAACTCCTCCACTTGGGGCAGGATCTCATCCCCAACCTGGAGAGGGCAGTCCACCCTTTTCCGACTGAGGACCATGGTCTTATATTTGGAGGTGCTGATTCTCATGCCAACCACTTCACACTCGGCTGCGAACCTCTCCAGTGAGAGTTGGAGATCACGACTTGATGAAGCCAACAGCACCACGTCATCTGCGAAAAGCAGAGACGCAATACTGAGGCCACCAAACCGGACACCCTCAACGCCTTGGCTGCGCCTAGAAATTCTGTCCATAAAAGTTACGAACAGAATTGGTGACAAAGGGCAGCCTTGGCGGAGTCCAACCCTCACTGGAAACAAATCTAACTTACTGCCGGCAATGCGGACCAAACTCTGACATCGGTCGTACAGGGACCGAACAGCCCTTATCAAGGGGTTCGGTACCCCATACTCCCGAAGCACCCCCCACAGAACCCCCAGAGGAACACGGTCGAACGCCTTCTCCAAGTCCACAAAACACATGTAGACTGGTTGGGCGAACTCCCATGCCCCCTCAAGGACCCTGCAGAGGGTGTAGAGCTGGTCCACTGTTCCACGGACAGGACGAAAACCACACTGCTCCTCCTGAATCCGAGATTCGACTTCCCGACGGACCCTCCTCTCCAGAATCCCTGAATAGACCTTGCCAGGGAGGCTGAGGAGTGTGATCCCCCTGTAGTTGGAGCACACCCTCCGGTCCCCCTTCTTAAAAAGGGGACCACCACCCCAGTCTGCCAGTCCAGAGGCACTGTCCCCGATGTCCACGCGATGTTGCAGAGGCGTGTCAACCAGGACAGCCTCACAACATCCAGAGCCTTTAGGAACTCCGGGCAGATCTCATCCACTCCCGGGGCCCTGCCACCAAGGAGCTTTCTAACTACCTTGGTGACCTCAACCCCAGAGATAGCAGAGCCCGCCTCAGAGAACCCAGACTCTGCTTCCTCATGGGAAGGCGTGCGGGATTGAGGAGGTCTTCGAATTATTCTCCCCACCGAGTCATATCGTCCTGAGTTGAGGTCAGCAGTGCCCCATGCCCACTATACACAGTGTTGACGCTGCACTGCTTCCCCCTCCTGAGATGCCTGATGGTGGACCAGAATTTCTTCGAAGCCATCTGGAAGTTGTCCTCCAATGCCTCACCGAACTCTTCCCATGCCCGAGTTTTTGCCTCACTAACCACCAAAGCTGCATTCCGCTTGGCCAGCCGGTACTATCAGCTGCCTCAGGAGTTCCACAGGCCAAAAAGTCAGAGTACAGATTTTAATTTATGAATAGAAAGACTTTGAGGACATTTTCAGAAGAAAGAGAACAGCGTTGCAGCTGCAAAGAAGAGCGACATGTCGTGGGAGTGAATTGCTGCTCAAGTCGATGCATAAGTTCTAAGTCCGTTGCACTCACGGTAAAAATACGGAAGTAAACGGCTTCAAGAATAGTTAATTAATTTATTTTATTTAGGTGTGATCCAGTGGGGGGAGAAGGGCACGTCACCAGCTGAGAATGAAAATAAAAACATCATTCACACAGGTCAGACTTCATCATCTCGTTATGGATCCTCCTCATCCTCATTATGTTTGATATTGTACAGTAAATATTAAGTGGACGTTTGACTGTTCAGTTGTTTTATCACCAATATAACGCTCTTTTCACGCACATAAATGTGCTCTCATCTATATCAGGTTCTGTTGAATAATGAAATACATTAAAATGTTTTATTGTTGTTTTATTGTTGTATAAAATAGTCAATCGGCATATGAATGTTACAAAAACAGTTGAGAAGGATATTCACACCATTGCGTACACCGATATTATCTAAGAACTGAAATCAAGACCTGACATTAGCTTGTTTCATACAGTAATAACCAAAACTGCTTTAGTTCATACAACAGTGGCCGTGACATTGTACTGCTTATAACCGCTTTAAGGTATTCCAGGTTTTATTTTCTGTCTGTTTTAGTCACATGATACACACAGGAGTTAATATTGATTTAAAAAAAGAAAGATATTAACAAGAAATTGAAGAAAACAAAGGTGGGATAATATTTTATGTTACTGATTGTTCTCTTCACATTCTGGTGGAATACAGAGTGTGACATTTATCCTCTACTGAAGTATTAACAGATTCTCATCCCTTTTTAAAAAGAACTGATAAAGAGAACTGTCCGACAGGATATGACAGGACGTCTGAACATGATACAAAAAAAATTAAAATCTCTGTGAATTAGAAACTCCATCAAGGGGCTCCTCGTCAAACGGACATGACATGTTCACCTCTGAAATACGGAGTTATTCATTAAACCTTACTTCGGTCAGACTCTCCGTCCGACAGAACCAGGAAATGAAGCCGCACGAGCAGCGGTGAAAGGGGGCGGAGTCAGAGGAAACCCTGGGATTGTGGAATGAAACCTGCTCCCGACCAGGTTAAGTTCAGAGAGTCTGTTACTGCGGTAACAAACCCAGAGGTTCACTTTACCTCGCGTCATGAAACAGGTCAGGGTTACTGCTCTAACCCTGGGTTAACTTACCTCCCTTTTTGAAAATGAAAGCCCTGGTGTTCCCTGATTTCAGGGTTAACTCACCCTGGTTGTCCACTAAACCTGCTTTTTGAACAGCCCCACGTCACGAAGCAGGGGTAACGACCCCCGAGTACAACCTGTGGTTCTGGGTTGCTTTACCCTGAACTTGGAAACCCAGGGTTTTCGGTTTTACAAGTTCTTCTCGGGGTTAGTTTTTGTAACCCAGAGTAAGTTGACCCACAGTTTAACAGGCGCGACGCCACTAAAAAGCCATCATCAATGGAGCCCAGATTCGACGAGTCACCATGACGACGGACGAGATGCGCTCCACATTACTTTACGCAGTTGAAGTGCAGATTATAATCTACGTGTATGAAGACTTAGAGGACATGTTATGAAAAGAGGAACAGAATTGCAGCTGTAAAGAAGAGAGAGATGACTTTAAACTGCTGCTCAAGTCGATGCGTACATCTAAACGTAGTCCGTGGGACTCACGGTACAATTATGGAGGTAAACAGCTTGAATAATAGTTTATTATTTTCTTAGATGCAATCCAGCGGAGGTGAAGCGAACATGTCAACAGCTGAGAACGAAGTTTAAAAACATCATTCACACAAGTCAGACTTCTGCATCATCTCGTTAGGGATCCTCCTCTTCCTCATTATAACATAATGACATTGTGCAGTAAATAATAAGTGGACTTTAGGCTTTTCAGTTGTTTTATCGCCAACAGAATGCTCTTGTCACACACATAAATGTGCTCTCATCTATAGGCACTCCATGTTTAATTCTCTGTGTCTTTTAGTCAAATAATACATAATTGATAAAAAGAAAAAGAAATTAACAGGAAATTGAAGAAAAGAAAGGTGGTCAAATATTTTCTGTTACCGATTGTTCCTATTGCTCAACATTCTGGAGCAATTCAGAGTGACATTTAGCCTCCACTGAAGGATCAACACTTTCTCATCTTTTTTTAACAGAGCAAGCTGGACAGTCCGTCACATCCAATGTACAGATAGACGCTCAGTGAACACCAGCGGTTCTTTCTGTGGCATTCATATGCAACTGTATGTTTTGATGTCCTCCTCATGTATTTCCAGCTATTTGTTACAGAAGTTTATCCAATTCGCTTTCTATGAAATACAGACAACAGATAAAAAATGGTTTCTTTGGACCTCCAGATTAGGAGGGCAGATTTGAACATACAAATACAACGTTAGAGGTGGGTGTTGTTCACAAGTGAATCATGTTGAATATTAGAATGTTCACCACTAAAATGATCTAAGAAATAACTTTGTATTTACAAGTAATAAAGATGACCAAATGAAATGTATACTGTATGTTTTTATTGCCCGCTGTGGTGATGGTGAGTTACACACACTCTGAAATGATTCTGGCAGATGGAGTCACTACTCTGTCACCCTGGATAGCTGGCAGGTGGACGGGGTCATCATCACGGTGTTCAGTTTGTGGGGTAGGGTGCTGTTCTCCTCTGATAGCGGCAATACTACTATGAAGAACAGAACTGCATCACAGGTCCTCTCAGGAATCATCCTGAGGTGTCATGGCCACTGGAAACGGCCTTTCAGCAGAACTATGGTCATCTCCACCCGGGCTCTCGTCCTGCGGTGAACCCATTTGAAGTTCTATTGGGGACCTGGGTTAGTAAGGGGTCAGCAGCCTTGGTTGGGCATGGGTAACCCCTGTCCCCCAGAAAACAACCGTCAGACTCCTGTGATGGAAAGTAGATTCATTAGAGTGGATTAAACGATGGAGACAAGTGAATTATTGTGCTAATCTTTAGTTACTGCATTAGTCTGTTGCTCAGGTGAGACTCATCATACACCTGTGAATTAGGAACCGATCAGGACCGCTCCATCTCCACATCAGTATGCTATGCTTGCTCTGGAGGGTTCTGTTGGGTGTCTGTCTGTTAAAGCTCTTTGAAATGTCTGCTGAAGTGATTAGGCGCTATTTAAATAAAGGTGGAAATTTGTAGTTTGCAGCATCACATATGATCTGGACAGATGTTAGTTTATTTATGATGCAGTCTTTAAGGTGTAGAAACAGTAGTCAATGTACTTGTACCTGCATATATTTGCTGTGAATGGACATCCTCTTCACATCATCACCTTCATTATGTGAGGGAGCCTTGATGGGAATGTGGGTACCATCTATGGCAGCAAATTACATTGGGACATCCGAAAGAAATTAATGTCTGGGACTGCAGCACAATATCATTAAGAGAACATACTTTCAAATTAATCAGATTTCTACATCATTCACCTGCAATCCTGTGGAACTCCTCCTTGATGATCCTATTTCCCTGGTTTTCTCTCCAGGGAAATAGAAGAACTGGGGTAAAATTTTAAATGCGAGGCGCACTGAGCATCTCCCACATTACAGGAAAATTAGCGTTTGCTAATAAAAAATGAAAAACCGAACGGAGCGCTACACGCAGCGCTGCTGCAGATGTGAAGATGGGTGTGTGTGTGTGTGTGTATCGATCAGCATGATCAGTATGATCGATACTGATCATAAAGAGAACTGTCTGGATATGACGGGACATCTGAACGCGATACAAACATATTTAATTCTCTGTGAATGAATGCGGAAACTCCATCAAGGGGCTCCATGTCAAACGGACATGACACGTTCGCCTCTAAAACACCTCTAAAATACGGAGTTATTTATTAAACCTTCGGTCAAACTCTCCGTCCGACAGAACAAGGAAATGAAGCCGCGCGAGCGGCGGTGAAAGGGGGCGGAGTCAAAAAAAACCCTGGGTTTGTGGAATAAAATCTGCTCCCGACCAGGTTATGTTCAGAGAGTCTGTTACTGCGGTAACGAACCCAGAGGTTCACTTTACCTCGCTACGTGAAACAAGCCAGGGTTACTGCTCTAACTGTGGGTTAACTTACCCCCCTTTGTGAAACCGAGAACCGTCATTTTAGGGTTAACTTACTCTGGGTTACCACTGCACCTGCTTTGTGACACGGCCCCTCCTCCAGACCAGGCTAGCTTCAGAGTCTATTACTGTGGTAACAAACCAAGAAGTTTACGTTCTGACACAGGCTAGGTTTACTCCTCTGACTCTGGGTTAAGTAACCTCCCTTTGTGACACCGCAAGACCTGGTTTTCCCTGATTTCAGGGTTAACTTACCCGGGTTTTCCACTAAACCATCTTTGTGAAACGGACCCACTGTGATGTAGGGTTAGTGGACAGAGATAAAGTATTGACTTCGCGCAGCAGCAACAGTTCAATATAACATCAATACAATACATTTCGTCTTACCCCTCCGGTAACCTCCCATGTTTCATTAGGCTGCGTTAGCTTAGCTCCCTGATGTTGTTGGCGATCTCTCATTGCCCGTGACGATTGTTGGGAAACACAGCTTTAATAACCTCCTGTCCACTACTTTCTGTCATCTCCTCCACTTATTTCTATCCCATTTGGCGGCATTTTCTGGCCAGTCTAATTGTGCTTATGGGCCACGGAGTTGCGTTCAGTTGACTGAGAAAGCAGTTCCACGTTTAGCTGAGAAAAATCAACATATACTGTATATCATTGAAAACAAGAGTGAAAAACACAAGAAAAATAAGAGCAAAATACGTAGTAACAAAGCAACTGAAAGTTAAAAAAGTTCCGGACAATAATGAATCCAATGCCACCACGTACGCTCATGTGGCGCATGTAAACAAAATGCACGTGAATGCGAGGGGGTAGGGAGGTGCTGACAGATAAAGAGCTTAGAGGCACGCCCATTAACACGGAGCGTTTCAAGGCGGAAGTGATTTTATCAATATTCATTCAAAGATTTTGAGAACCACGGATCAGTTTGGGGGAAGACATTTCAAATACAGTGTAGGTGGACATCTGGCAGCTGAATGACATGAATTAAAAACCACAATATGGTACCTGTAAATACTTACAATTAAAAAAAATCAATGCTACCTTTCTCCACGGTATAATATTGGGGAAAAATGCCCTTCCATTCAACAAAAATATACAGAATTTTCTTCATTTCTGCACTTAAATTTCAAACCGGGAAATCGCCATTATGTTTTGATCTTGTGCGTGTTCATCGTTACGAGTCTCAGTGGCGTAATTCAGCCTTATTAAAATCGACCAAATGGCAACACGACGTCTCCTCATTTTACATGCTGCACTTACATTATCACCATAGCTCCGAAAAAGTTGGAGAAAAACCATTGCTTGGTGAAGTGTACACAGGAAACTACATAAATTAAAGGCAAAGAAAACTATTGAGTGAAAAGCAACAGTGAAAAAAAAACACCTGTATTACATCTTTCTTTATTTCTAAACCCTTTTTAAAAAAATGACTACCAAGATTAGCATTTTCATAAAATATATAATTTACAATTTTACTCTTAATTGTTTTTTACTGAAACAATTATGACTTTTTTATTAATGAAATCATTAAAATTAACAGCTTGTTTTGTTTTTGTATTGTACTATAAAACTCAATCCTTGCATACGACTTCTGTTATTACTTTTGGAATGCATTAACGTCATGTTGGGATTCACAAATTTTTTTGAAGTGCATCTGTATACATACGTCTCTGTACACACACACACACACACACACACACACACACACACACACGCATGCACACACACAAGATATGCTTAAAAAATATTTGATTCATGATAAGATCAAGAAACATGCCCAGACCTACATCGAAATCTAGTCACTTCTTTTATAAAATGTAATTTAAATCCATCAATCTTTGAAAATATTCTGCTCACTGACAGTCACACAGCAAAAATAGCAACTGATATATAATTAAGTTGTACATCAAAGAAGTGCTGATGATAGCAAATAACCAGAAAGGAATACGTCAGGAAGATAGGCCTTGGAAATGTTTTGTTTCATATTGAGAGCTTTTCCTTTTGCACAAAACAAATGAATTTGTTTACTACAGCTGATGGCAGAGTGCAGCCATCAGCTTGAGAGGCAACAATTGTACAATTTCATTGTTCTGCATGACGAACCGTGTGTGTCTTCGTATGCAACCTTGCAAATTTTTTGTTCTGACAGCACAGTGGCGCAGTGGGTAGCTGTCGCCGCAAAACAAGGCGGTTCCGGGTTCGAGTCCGTGTTCTCATGTTCTCCCCGTGTCTGTGTGGGTTGTCTTCGGGTTCTCCAGCTTCCTCCCACCTCCAAAAACATGCACTTCAGGTTAATTGGCCGTTTCAAATTGCCCGTAGGAATGTGTGTGTGTGTGTGTGTGTGTGTGTTTGTGTGTGTTTGTATGTCTTTGTGTAGCTCCGCGGTGCACTGGCGTTGCGCCCGGAATTTGCCCTGCCTCAGGCCCTATGCCAGCTGGGATAGACTGCAGCTCCCCGTGACCCGCGTAACTGGATGAAACCTGCAGGAGAATGAATGAAAAAAAAAATTTTTGTTCATATAACATAGATCAAGTCTTCAGTGTGCTGTCACAGTTACTGCATATGATTTGTTATATGAAAGAAACTAAAAGCCTGTTACCTGTATTCAATCTTACTGTGTTTGATCAAAACTGCATTATACCATGATGTGAACCTTGGTGGGAGGATGCCTGAAGACCAGGGTCAGATTGATTTGTGAGGATGGGGTCAGATGCTGCAAATTACCAGTGTGAGAATTAATCAAAACAGTAATTCATGAGCTTTAAAATATAGTCAGACAAGTAGGAAAATTTCTGGTTCCAAATCAAGAGAAGGCAACAGCCAGACTCATTTTTATTGATTATGTTGTGAAAGCTTTATAATATAAGCCATACCTCTGGTGTTTGTTAAATATGTGCTGCTTATGTTCTCAAAATCTAATGTCCGAGCCACACAGGTAACACAACAAAGCCCATCCTCACTTTGACACAGACAGGTTTTGACAGGGGTCAGGAAAAAATGTATCTCCTGACATTTAAAACTCACCAACAAGACAAAGCCAGCGCTGGATTTCTCTGTTGGCCCTCCAGGCAGTGTTTGCAAAGTGATCCTTTCACTGTTCCTGTTCTGCTCCGTCGGTAAATTCAGATATGTAAGGTTCCCACACTGCTGCAACGTGTCCATAGGCACAGAGAGGTGAGGGGCATCTGTGAAGAGTTATGTGGAAAGGTGAGGTCAAAGTGCAACCTGCTGGCATTCAGGATGTGCTGCATGAATCCTGTCATCACAGTGCATGATGGCAGGAGAGCACACAGGAACTGGATCACGACCACTTTACTGGCAACACTTTCCTGCCTTCAAATACTTGCTTTATGACTGGGAGCTTCGATAAATTTATCTGTGTTACAGTGTGGGCGAGACTGGAAAAGCAATAGCATCTTGTCATGCTCTAGCAGCTATATTTCTCTGAAATGTCTTATTCACCTTCTCAATAAAATGGACAGAAGAGCTGAATGGCCTGAAGCAAGTAGACCCGTTCACATATCAAGGTAAATTAGAACTTAAAGGTCCAGTCAGACAAGCTTCCTGGTGAGGTGTTTACAGGATTATATTGACTCACCAGAGCCATGATGAATTATTTATATTCATGTTGTCTGAATTAGAATCAGAATATGTGTTGCAGTAGTTGTAGCAGATGTATTATCCTTATCCTCTCCATCGTTAATGTTGCGAAGCCAAAACTAAAATCTATGTGACATAAAATATCTTAAAACAAAGCATTTCTTTTTCATGCAACAAGACATTTCTTCTTACAAGGCAGTTTTTATCTTTTAAATGTTTTAGCATTGTATTTTTTTTCCAGCCTTTTGTATTTAATAAGAATAAGATCTTACAACTTGCTTGGATTTTCTTCATCAAAGTTGTCTCATCAATGCTGACAACAGCAAAGATGCTTTAGTCCAAGATTCCTCATCTCTTCACATGTTGAGAACAACGCTGTGTGTGCATGATTTTTATTTTTCATATCAAATAATACCGCTATTATGAGTTTTTCTTGACAAACCATTTGCTATGTTTCTTGGTAGTTGACGACGTCTAACCGATGGCTACTAGCCAGTTACAAAACAAATGCTTCTTTAGATCATCTTAATAACACGTAATTTTGATAAGGATTTCATTTGGGTATGAACTCTACTGAATGTCGTTCTAGTCATACCTTTGGTTGGTTCATTGCAGGTCACTCAACTTAAGAAGAAGTACTTTATTAATCCCCACAAGGGGAAATTACATAGTCACTCAGGTATATACATTTTTGTGTTAGTTTAACAGTCAGTGTATACAGGCCCCTGAACACAGCACACAAGGGGGCCTGTAAGCATGCAGTTAGTACATAACATCAAACTAAGCATCGGGAGGCAGAGTGACGGGCAGCAGCTTTCGGAACACGCCCCAATTGAGCAGCTTGTGGGCGCCTCGGCAGTGGCTTGGAGGTGAGCTGACACCTCTCGCCATCAGCTCATACTCCGGTGATATCCTGGCGGGAGCAGGATTCGATCCACCGACCTGTCTACAAGACATCTGCTCTACCACTGAGCAACTGCCGCCACAAACTTAAGGACCAAAAACAAAGTGGAAAGCTGGCTTATATGGTAGCTGACTGTATAAGTGCTTGAAATTAGTGATTGCACTTAGTTCAAGAGACTTATTTTAAATAGGATTCTGTAGATTCCTGTTAGGTGAATTTCTCTTCTTTATAGACTTCTCAAATCGAGTGTATATTTCTTATTTTTCATTTTTACAATGTGTAATAGTCATCATCTTCCCACCTGAAGACACTTTGAAACTTTGTCAGGCCAGACGTATCACAGCCACAGGATAAGTTCAAGTCTCTGCAGTGAGTGTCGAGAGTTATAGTGTCACCCACTTGTTGCCTATACTATGACAGAAGTCTAAAAACTCTTCAGCGCACTTGAGAAATTCAGATCTCAGCAAACCATCCAGCTCTCCACGACACATGTCTCCAAAGCCAGAAAATGTCAGATGACTTAAGGCCAGGTTGAAATGTCAAGTTGTTGTGCTCCCTCTGAAGACAGATGCTCGTTCTTCTCCTCTTCTCTCTCTTTGTATGAACACACTTTCCTCCTCTCCTTCTTCGACCAACAGTAGTCCAATTTCTACCGGTGCCCTGTAGGTCAACAGCACCGATGGTGGTCGTTGTTAAGCCGGGCCTCGACCGATCTGGTATGGAAGTCATAGGTTTGATTCGCATCTTTGATTTGGCAAAAGTTTTACGCCGGATGCCCTTCCTGATGCAACCCTCTGTATTTATCCAGGCTTGGGACCGGCACAATAAGACACTGGCTTGTGTCCTCTTGTGGCTACATTCTCTGAAGACAGATGCTGTTGGTCTTAATGCAGCCTCCCACTGCAGTTTTTGAAACACTCTGACAGTTGTCATTTTTGTGCTCTGTCATCCATCTTCACTTCTTTTGTTTTGACAAAGAAAGAAGACTCTTCACAGAAGTATCAGATACAGAGTGCAAAGTACACACAGAAAGTCACCAAAGTTAGAAACATATCAGCTAGCCCTGAAAGGACTCGTTGGGACAAGGAATCAGCCTGTGCATTCCTCAGATATCGTGGAGTTGCACTGGTACGACAACATCGATGGGAATTATGTCCATGTACTGCAAGATGAAGAGGAAAGAGGCCTGCACACGATGTCTCTCTTGATTTGCATACTTACTTTTCTAATAAGATTTCATCAACTCATTCCATCCCGGTTTCATTTCCCTTGGCTGCTTCTCTCCTTTTATCCTCTCTTGCCATTTTCCACTTGCTTTCTCTATTCACTAATAGCGTAAATCTGTCGATATCAGAGAAAAAAATGGTGGGGTGATTTTCTTTGACTCAGAATGTTAATGTGCTCTGCCTGTTTTCACATACGTGTTGACTAGGTGGAATGGAGATGTTGGTGCCATTCGTGTGCAAATATGCATTGAATGTGCTCAGTTCTTAGAAAGCTTTCTTCACATGCTGTATATATTCTTGCCAAGCTATCTTCACAATACAATAAAAGACTTGTGTTGAAGGATATCTTTGTTACCACAGAATGCAGTTTTCACATCATTCAAGTGTTTTGTGGTGAAATGGAATTAAGTTTGAATCCATTCCCTTTTCTCTGCTGCCCAGCTTAGCCACAAAGAAAATCATTGTGCTGATTTAATTTTTGTGGCATCAGCCAGTCTCATTCAGATTTCCTGTTCTTAGAAAGAACCTGTCTCAGGAAGACACCCACCTCATGCATACGTCACTGTCTGTGTCAGTGGGTATCCCTTTACAGAGACAGTATTTTTTGTAGAGTGCAGGGATATTAACTGTTGTATGAAGGGATAATTGATGTACTGTCAGGGTTTACTGTAGGACCCAAATGTGAAGCACGTGAGGTAAGTGAAAAAAGACATTTACTTAACAAAATGTGGGGAGATGGTGGACCAGATGACCAGGCTGAGCGGGTGAGTCGGCAGGAGGTAAGTAGTTGAAGCAGGCAGGTGGGCTGGAAAATGATCAGGCAACAGGCAGCAGACCAGAACTAGGAAAATGGAGAGAACAGAGTTATCACAAGTCAAGGTTTGAATCACGAGAGCCACGGTGATGATACTGACTAGCAGTACAAACGAACTGGCAATGAATGGTGGGAAGATGATCCTCATGAAGGTCTGGAAATTGAAAAATGGAAGACAGGTGTGCTGCTCTACTGCCAGAAGTGGCCACACCCAGGTAAGTGGGACCCAGGTGTGACATTGGAGAGGAGAGAGAGAGAAGGAGCAACTGCAAATCCTGACATTTACGAGAACAAAGGAAGACCCTAAGGCTTTTGAACTTAGAAGCTTGAATTCTTTGAAATGTGATCAGATTTTTTATCAATATGTCAAAGTCCAAGTTGATAAAATAGTAGTAGTGGTAGTAGTAACTGTAGTAGTGGGTAGTAGTGGTAGTAATAATAACAGTAGTAGTAGCATCAATATTTAAAATTGTAATAACAGTAGAAATAGTAGTGGTAGTTGGAGGACCCATATTGGTAGTAGCAGTAGTAACAGTAATAGCAGTAATATTACCAGTAGCAGCAGCTACTACTACTACTACTATTACTAATAATAGTAATAGTAGTAGTAAGATTAGTAGTAGCAGAAGTAGTAGTAATAGTAGTAATAGTAGTAGAAGTATTAATAGTAGTGGTTGTGGTGGTGGTCATGGTAGTGGTAGTAGCAGTAGTAGTAGTAATAGCAGTAGTAGTACTAGTATTTGTAGTAGTAGTTGTAGTAGTAGTCATAGTATTTGTAGTAGTAGTAGTAGTAGTAGTAGTAATAGTGTATGCAGTAGTAGTATTAGTTAACAGAACAGATATGGTTAATGGGCTTCATTTCATCTCCCTTTAGATCTCTTCCGTTCAGTTCTGTCATTTGTGTCACTGGCTCGCTGCAAACATTGCAAAAAAATATAATGATACATGAGATTAATCAAAATCTTAGAACCTCATTGATTGTGTCGTAATGTTAGGATATAATCCATGAGATATAATATCTTTTATTTGCTAGGCTTGCAAATCCTTAATTACATCAGAGCTGATTTGCAGGCCCCGGTGTTTCGTGGTGTTATTAGTGCTGAGAGCTGAACACAGAGCTTATGAAGGTATCAGGGCATGTAGCAATTTTTCCAGCAGATTACAAATAGAGAGGACCTTTAAATTGTGTCTGCTCACCAGAGACCTATCACTCTGGGCCGAGACTGGAGCCTGCTGTAATATGTGTGTGAAATGAGAAACATAACAGTAATGCTGTGCGCAGTTTCCCAGATAAATGATATGTCCTTTAACTCGTGTTAAATGGGTTGGCTTTGATAGACTAGAACTCTAACCCTTTTCTCTCACTGCAGCTTCAAATATTTGGAGGTTTTGCTGTCACTACTGATCTCTGAATGAAGAGGCTCTCTCCATCCTGATATGTATTACATATTTTAGGGGAACCGTCAGATGACATGAATAGTATAAGAAAGACTATTTGGCACACAGTCTATATAAGGCACTGGTGTGCGTCATCGGTGTGTTGATGCCTTCTCCCCCATCCAGCTAAGCCTGATCAAGATTCAAACATGCTCTCATGGCAAGAGAACTGCTCTGATACACAGATGTGCATGTAGTAGACTTATCAGTAGGAGGCCTGTGCTCTCAGTGAATAATGCCAGAGTTGAGGTTCCTGTGGATAGACTACTTGGGCTTTTGAAAGTAATGAGAGAAAATGAATGAAAAATGGAAGAAATAAATTAAATGGTTATATTTATCCAATGATTATTTTATATTCAACATCACCAATTTTAGGTTATTTTTACTCAAAATTGCTGAATTGTCACATTTAATGCTGAATACTGAGCAGAGACCTGTGGTGAGGCACCAGCCAGCCGAGCCTCACCATGGTTTGTGCAATGGCTCGACTAGCTGTGCTGGCATGCTATACACTAATACCGTAATGCTATCTCTCTATATTTCGCTATTAAAATGTTCAAACACGTTTGCTCTATGAACTAAATTTCCATAATTTAGGTAATTTATATAATGTACAGTGTTTTTTTGTCAATAACTGCATGAGTGTAATGTCTTTCTTGAGTTGAGTGGTCCAAAAACCACTGTGACAAGGCACTACGTGAGGCACGATGATGTCGTACCTCATTGGTTGGGTGCGCTGGTGATCCGAGGGTTTCGGCCGAGGAGTCTTCTTCCTCGGCCGTAGAAGAAGTGACAGCAAACTACAGTACAGCCATTCATTTGTTTTACGCTCGCCTTGCCTTGCTATATAATTTTTTTTGCTGCTTATGTTCAGAAGGAGCGGCACATGGACTTCATTTATAAGTAAACGTAACATAAACAAACATGTAGATAACAACATAACCTATTTTTTAATCAAATGTGCTTATTTGTGTGTTACAATTTGTACGTGTAAAGAGGTCTAATAATTCTGCTCTGAGACTTTAAAAATAACCCACTCACTATTGATAATTAAATGGTGAATAAGCTACACTGTAGGTTCATGTTTGTAAATCTAGTTATGATGAGATCAGTGCCTCACCAGCCATGAACCTCACCGCACATCACTGTTTGAAAGCATACCTTTGGAAACTCCCACAATCATTCTACTTCCACAGTATCTGTTGTAGGTTTCCCAGCAAACCAGGCCATGCAAGGCCCACTGGGAGCTCATGAAATCAGTTTCACTTCCAATGTTTGAATCCTTCATTGGGAGGATGGAAAGATACCAAGCAGGGAGGGGACACACAGCTTTGGAATCTCTAATGTGTCCAAAACATGTCTATAGGGGAAGGACATCCCACCCTAGGCAGACTAAAAAGACACAAAAATACTGGGTGAAACGCCAATGACAGCTTTCTCTAAATGATGCCCAATCTCTGTCATCACCAACAGGTGTATCCTCCCTTCCCCCGGCCTGAAACTCCCCTGGGCATTCTTTTTATCTATTCATCGCTGCTCCAGCTCAGGGACTTGCACAGATTTTCTTGGAGTATTTTGTCTGACGGTCGCCGCCATAGACGGCGGGCACTGTTCCTGTAGTTAATACGGTAATAGCTCCACTCAGTGCAGCCAATCAGATCGTTTGTTTATCCTGTGCTGTCAGTGCACCCGGAAGTGAGACAGCTCGCTGCCTCTACCACTGTGAGTTTATCGCTACAGCAGAGCACATAGGAATAAGACATGGTGCAGACAGTGTCAGGAAAACCGCTGGTTAACAATGAATGAAGTGAAAAATTTCCGTTTCTTCTTCAGGCGGTTTAAAACCATTGTGCCTCATATGCTCCGATCATGTGGCATTAATTAAAAGCGATAAAGTCAAGTGCCACTATGAAACAAAGCACAGAGCGTTTGAGCTGTAATCCACTGAAGTTCGAGCTGAGGGTAAAATAACCGTGCTGCAAGCCTATATGAGAGACATACCCAACTAATTACGCATGTTTACAGCCCAGCAACGTGCAAACAAATGTTCACTAAAGGTATTGTGAATTTTGGGGCAACATAAAAAATCTTTTAGTGATGGGATAGTTGTGAAGAAGTGCTTATACGTAGTTGTTGAGACATTATTTGAGGGAAAACAGATTAAAGATGAGATGTGTGGAAAAACTCAAACAAATCCCAAAGTCAACTTCAACAGCAACCTGAAAATCAGATTCAGCTTGATTCAGCTATTCACAATTCACAATGTGTATCTTTGGCCGTTGTTGAGTCTACAGATGTAACTGATAATGCCCAGCTTTTGTGTGTGTCAGGTTCCTTTACAAATATTTTTGAAGGAGACAAAAATATTCAAGTGGACACATGCAGGATCTCTGCAGCTTAAGCTCATTGATCTGAAAGGAAATGCTGCATTCAGGGAGCATTTTGGGGTAACTGTCCTTTTTAATTCTGAGGTTTGTGTGTTCTTCAATCGAACATAAAGACTTTAAAATCATTCCCCTGGGTCTACTTTTATTAATGGTAAAAGAGCTACTATCTGTGCACTCAGTTAAAGATATCCTGCATTGAAAATTGATAATAAATGAAAATGTGGACATAGGGGGCACATTTTCATTTATTAAGACAGAAACTGGACTTGGGTGCAACCTTTTACTAAGGAAGTTTTAATAACTGGACCTCTGTGGGTTTTAACTGAATACCCCTGATGTAGACTTTCTTGTGTGAAGAGATAGTCTCAACACGATAGGGAACAGGCTGCCCGAATGTCTTTGTTAACTCAGTCTTCATGAACACTAGCTGCTTTATTGAAGGCCTATGAGCCACTACTCTTGAATGAATGTAGAGTGAATATTGTTGTTGTTCAGCTTTGAGTTACAATCAACACTGGACAGACTTGAAGAGAGAACCCATCGACACATTTAAGATGAAAATAAAAATGCGTCCACCAGGCTCTTCTAATCTTGCCCATTTAACATCTTTAAAATTCCAATATGACATGAGTAGGAAGGCAGATGTTGACTCTGGTTTCAGTTGCATCAAGCCAGATTTTATTTTTTGTTTTTTTTGCAGTGTGACTTCCACTCAGAAAACACACATTTATCTGCAGCATCTTATCTCCTCCAAGCTCCTCAGGGTCAGTAGATGGCTGCACATAATTTTTTCTGTGCCTCTTCAGTGTCCCTAAACACATCTCATCCATGTATCAATACAGACTAGATTTTGCTGCATATTGAAACTAAGTATATCTTAAATGTGAACACACTGACAATACTAATATGCTCTGTGTGCTGGAACACCAACTACATAATCACATTTGATTAATTAGCGCTGTGCTGCTGGAAGAACCAAGCAGATTTATTTCTTTATCTTCTCACATGCAGTTGTGAAAGCAGAATGCCTGTGGTGGCACTGGCCACTGCTACAGAGAAATACAGAATGATTGTCAGCTGTTTACATTTTTGAGTCGGAAAGACAGAGGTAAATAATAAACAATGATAACAACAAAGGAACCATATCACACAGTGGGTTACCAGCACACAGTACATCACAATGAATCTGTGGCTCAAACTCTTGTTAGTATGTACAATAGTTATTCTATATGAGATTGCATCATCACTTTAAGGCAACCAGACATAAATAGTGATCATATTTTCTAAGGACATGTATGTACAGTATATTTTTTTTCCACCATAGAGACTTCCAAGACGGCACTACGTTGTTTGAACAGCTAGTGGTGTTCATCACCCTCACGCACAAGTTTTGACACTGCAGACACCAGGGGCCTCCTTTATAAAAGAAAGTGTTGTTGTATTTTGTCTTAATATCAAGATCCATTCTGACGATATGCTGATATTTGATTTACAAAAAAAGTTGCGCATAAAACATTTACTTCAGCTGGGAACTGACAGATCTGTCACTTACAAACCTCAAATATATCTAGACTGATGGCACCGGCCTCGTGACTTCCTCATTACTGTATAATGCCAGGTAAAAAAGAAGGTTAATTCAGGAACAGTTTTGGATGAAAAAGAACAAGAGGATTGGGACAATGAGAGGAGACTGAAGGCAGAAGCCTCGTATTATTCATTGGCTTGACAAACAAAGCCAGTCACATAACCTGAGACCATGCCATGACCGCAAAAAATGAGGTACGGCAGGAAGACAGAGCAGTGGCTGATAAAAAGAAATCATTATTTCCTCTCATCTTTAACTGTATATATAATTGTTCATAAAGCTCAGTTGAAGTTCATCACGTATGTCTACTCAGTCAAAAATTTATTTTAGTTCACAGTTAAAAGCGTGTTTTTGAATTTAGTGCCTCATCACTTGAAGAACCACTGAGGGCGCCGAGAACCACGTAGACCCAGAGACCAAGAGAAGGCAGCGGCTGCCACTGCCAGGGTGCCCGAGACAGGCCCGAGGGGCACGGGGTAGGGAGACCCCCCCTCCATCCATAGCCCATGGGGCCAGCCGCAGGGACCGAGCGGCATTTGACCCAGCCCCGTCGTAGCCCCCCCAATCCGAGTATAGGGTAAAGGGTCAAATACCCGTGCGGCCTCTCGCAAGCCCAGACCAGCGGTAGGGGCCACACCAACCCACCAGATACAGCAGAGATCTCAAGCAGGCCGCAAGCCCTACCCACAGAGGAAAGCTGACCAGAGGTGGTCAGACCCAACACACCGCCGGCCACCCCAGCCAGCCCATGCCAGGCCTTATCAGAGGCACACTGCAGCCAATGCGCCCACAAGAGCCCCCCCGCTGAGCCCCGCCTATAGCCCAGGTTCATCAGGATACCGACGCTGACACCAGCCCTCACAGCAGCCCTCACCCCAGAACACAGCCACAGGCCACCAACCTCCAACCCCCGGTCAACAGCAGCGGCCAGACACATGTCACCAAGTCGACCCGCCCCGCCAAGACCGACAGGCCAGCAGACGAGTAGTGCAGTACCCAAAGCTAAACACGAAACAAGGTCCGCGGGAGAGAAGCCAAGTCGCTCAGCAACCATCCCGCCCGCAAACGCAGTGATGACTCCGCACTAGCCAAACTCTCGAGCCAGCCCCCTGCAGCCCAACCCCCGGGCCAGGTCACATGGCCTACACACCACCCTAATCCCACAGCAGCATTATAGCAACTACCGCCCTGCGGCAAGTCAATGGCAATGGCCGACAACCAGCGATCCCCAACCGGCAGCCGCCGACAACCATCAACAACCACGAAACGCCCGCAACCAAGCCCAGTTCCCCAATAACCCAAGCCAAGCCGCGGGCCCAGACCAAGCAGCCCATCCCCAAAGGAAGTCCTGAGCCATAGGCCCAAGAGGGCCAAGCGCCTCCAGAAGTGCCATCTCATGTGGAGTCACCACATCACCCGTAGGGGAAGTGACGTGTGTGCGGTCCCTGAGTTGGCGAGGGGAGAGAGAGATGGGTAATCAGGTGCTGGGGGGAGGGCAGGGTGAGGGTAGAGTTAAAGGCTGTGGCAGGGGGCAGAGGAGGGAGGGAGTTGAGCCTCCTGACCACCTGGTGAAAGAACCTGTCCTTGAGCCTGCTGGTTTTGGCCCGCAGACTCTGCAGTCTCGTACGTGATGGCAGCAGGCTGAAAAGGCTGTGAGAGGGGTTGTTGGGATCACCTGCAATGCTGATGGCTTTGCGAGTGAGGCAGGTGTTATAAATGTCTGTGAGGGAAGGGGGAGAGACACCAGTGATCTTTTCAGCTGCTTTCAAGATGTGCTGCAAGGTCTTGCGGCAGGAAAAGGTGCAGGCGCCGTACCACACAGTGATGCAGTTGGTCAGGATGCTCTCGATGGTGCCTCAGTAGAAGGTGAGCATGATGGGGGCGAGGCTCTTGCTCTCCTCAGTTTGCGGAGGATGTAGAGGCGCTGTTGGGCTTTTTTGGCCAGTGATTTGGTGTTCCGGCCCCAGGACAGGTCCTTGGAGATTAGCACACCCAGGAACTTGGTGCTGCTGACCCTTTCCATTGTAGCACTGTTGATGGTTAGTGGAGCATGCTGGGTGCGTGCTCACCTGAAGTCCAGAACAATCTCCTTCATCTTCTCCACATTCAGATGGAGATTCATTTCTGTAGGCTGTCTCATCGTTGTTGTTGATGAGACCCACCAGTCGTGTCTGCAAACTTTATGAAGAGGTTGGAGCTGGATGTTGGTGTGCAGTTGTGGGTCAGCAGAGTGAAAAGGTGGGGGCTCAGTACACATCCTTGGAGGGCTCCCGTGTTCAGCGTGATGGTGCTGGAGGTGTTGCTACTGTCTCGAAATGCCTGTGGTCTCCCTGTCAGGAAGTCCAGCAGCCAGTTGCATATGGAGGTGTTGAGTCCAAGCTGGTCCAGTTTATGGATGAGCTGCTGGGGGATGATTGTGTTGAATGCTGAGCTGAAGTCGATGAACAGCATTCTGGTGTATGAGACTTGGGTCTCCAGGTGGGTGAGGGTTGAGTGTAGGGCAGTGAAGATGGCGTCATCGGTTAAGCAGTTGGACTGGTAAACAAACTGAAAAGGGTCCAGGGTTGAAGGGAGGGCAGCCTTGATGTGGTGCATGACTAGCCGCTTGAAGCACTTCATGAGGATGGGAGTGAGTGCAACCTGGTAGTGGCTTTGAGGCAGGTGGGGACAACAGCCTGGCTCAGGGAGATGTTGAAGATGTCTGTGAAGACATTTGTGAGCTCATCAGTACAGTCTCTCAGGATACGATCAGGAATGTTGTCAGGACCTGGGGCTTTCTGCGCATTGGTCGTTCTGAGGACTTGCCTCACGTTGGGATTGCCTCTTGTTGGGATTCTCCCGGGAGGTAGCGGCACTTGGGCTGTCCATGGCGCAAAGGTAGAAATAATCATCGATAAACTTTGCTAAGTCCTCCACTCTGAGTAATTCTATGAGCAGATTTTTACTCAGAGTTTACTCTTACTATCTGGAAGCTGAAATTGACTATATAAAACAGCTATTTTGAATATCGTATTTTTCGCACTACAAGGTGCACCTAACAGCCTAAAATTTTCTCATAAACCCATAGTGCGCCTTATAATCCGGTGCGTCTTATATATGGATTAATATTCATATTAATATGGTTAAAAACATGATCACTTAAAAAAACCCGCAGTCTGGCCGCCAGTCATGCCACACTCCGCCACCAGAGGAGCACACTCACAAGGCACTCGGGCCTACGCCCCCTAACAACGGTAGTCAAGGGGCGTCACCGAAGTCCCGGCTCTGACTGAGCTGCTCTCAGACGGTAGAGCAGACTGTAGGAGCGCCGGTGATTACTTAGGAAAACATAAGGAACTTTCAACAATTCTATTAATAAAGTTTGACTGACTGACTGATCTCAGTACTTCCTAACTATTTAGCGTCGGAAATAACCCACTTTAAACTTAATTGGTCTTAAAAATGCTATTGTGCTGCCATCTGGAATCTAATGACGGTCAATTCTATTAGTCTGTGGAAACACACGGAGAAACTGGCATAAAGGTGAATGAAAGACCCTCAGAGCTGAACTTCCAGCCTTTTCTGAAATTTCAAGAGCAGAGTCACTGCTAGACAAAGGTGTCAGGTGTGCTGCATTGATTTACAAATGTAGTTGATAGCTCTGGGCGGGCGGCGGAGGGGCGCGTTCAGGCTTGTGTATTCTGTCTGCAGCGACGTGCTGTGAGATTCACGGCGGTGAGACACCGACATTCAAGTCAGTTCTAGGAGTAAAACAGCGTCACATTTGACAGTAAATTAGCAGCCTGACATTAAAAACTAGTTAAAAAATTGTTTAGGACACACAGCAGCAAATAGCTGCTCCGACTGGACTAACGATCGATCGAAACAATATTTAATTAATAAACGAAGACGAACGTCAGAGCTTAAATATCTGCTTCGAACTTCAGATCAGGAAATAATCCGCTCTGTTTGCACTGACTGCACTTGTAATGAATTTAACCAGTTTTTAATGTCAGGTTTTTTAATATGCGTGTTGACTTCTTTCTAAGATGGCAAAGTGATCAAGTGATCAGGTTTCCTTGATGAGGCTCAGGCCCCGTCCACACGATGACGGATTTTTTTAAAAACGCAATTTTTTAAAAAACACATCGAAAACGATTCCCGTCCACAGGACAGCGTTTTCAAAAAAATCTCTGTCCACACGTAAACGCAGCAGGGCGTTTTTGAAGACGGCTATATACATGCCAAACCATGTGGTGGCAGTATTGAGTCAAATTTCATCCAATAAGAATCATCCATGTTTTGTTGTCACAACACACGGGCCCATAAATATGACGTTTTTCGTCGCAGGCAAGACTTCAGCATTTTTTAAAGTTGTGGATACACCGTCCACACGACAACGCAGACTTGGCGTTTTTTTAAAAATTCACCTCGGCCAGCGTTTTTGAAAAGTTGCATTTTTGTTCCGGATATCTGCGTTTTCGTGTGGACGGAAGGCATAACGCAACAAAAAAGTTGCATTTTTAAAAAATCCGTCATTGTGTGGACGGGGCCTCAGAATGGCTTATTGACATAACAATAGGAGCCATTCAAAGGTAGTCAGGAAGTAATGAATGCAATCATGACTGCCTGAGCAGCGCCGCTCTATCTAGTGGATGGATTGCGCAACTACTGCCGCTGCAGTTTATCAAATAAATTTTATTTATTTTTTTTATTGTGTTTGCCTTATAATCCGGTGCGCCTTATATATGAAATAAATTATGAAACAAACATTTGAGGGTGCACCTTATAGTCCAGTGCATCTTATAGTGCGGAAAATACTGTACTGTAATTCTAGCAGCGGGGGGCCGCCATGTTGAATCTCACTTACGCTTCCTTGTGACGTCGTTCAGTGTGATATCACGTCCCCTGTCACATGCCTTTGTTTAATTGGTTTAGTTTTGCTTCATGGTTCTTCTGATTGATTTTTATATGAATTGGTTTTAGTTCTTGAAAGTTTACAGATGATTCCACCTTATATTATTGGCTCTCATCAGACCTATTCGGTTCTTATGATCACATCATCCTTCTGTCATAAACACAATAAATGCAGGAGACAGCACGCATGACAAATACTCTTATTCTAGTTTATTTCAGGAGAATTCACTCATCTGTCTGGCTAAATGTTGTGACAGACTTCCCATTATGCCTTCATTCTCTTTGCGCCTCCAGTTCACTCATCTCATTCATCTGCCATTCCATCTCGTCTACCTCTCCATTAATTCCTGGTCTTCAAAAATTTACCAACCTCATCCTTTCTTCATTTTCATCAATCTCAGGAGCATCATCAGCCACCGCCACCACCAGAAGTATACCGACAGCATCAAGGGTCTTAATCTTACTGCTGCGCAGAGCAAATGCCCTTCAAATCACAATCCACCTGAAGAGTCAAAGGAAGGATTTTGTGACAGACTAATTGTCACACTTCACCTCCTGAACTGAAATATTATCATCACTTCATTAATTTTGCTGTCCTGTGTGAACTTACCAACCATCCATCCATTTTCTTGTAGACAAGCACAATCGTCTCTTGTAGCCACTTGTCTGCCTTATGGGTGTGAAGTGATTATGTAAGAATTATAATCTTTATCTATGAAATGATTTCAATTGTATGGAAACAAAAAATTTAATATGCAGAAATAAATCCTACTTAACATCACTATTTCATAGTTACTAGAAAGCATTTAGTAGAGTTGAGGCCTGTGGAAATGAGACTAGTTTTTAAGGTGCTGGTAGAAATGAAGGAACACATTTAAAACAATTGGTTGGGCAGAAACATGCAACCCTTAAATCACCAAGCACACTGCCCAGCCTTGGATGGAGCATTGTAAAGCACTCCTCCAGCAGACTCTGGAGCAGTGGAAATGTGTTCTCTGTCATAACAAATCAGCTTCCCTGTCTGGCAGTCTGATGGATGCCAGGAGAATGTTACCTGCTTGTCTGCATTGTGACAACAGTAACATTGGTGGAAGAGGGATAAGGATGTGTGTGTGTGTGTGTGGGGGGGGGGGGGTTGGGTGCATGCTGGCACGTGGGGGGGGGGGCATATTAATGTCTGGGAATTCAGAATTGGATGCTAATCAAGTTTCTCTGGGTGTCAGGCCAAGGCCAAGCCCAATATATTTGTCCTTAGAATGTGTGTTAGCAGGAAGCTGCTGGACCTATTGCTCCATCTAGTGGTACCTTGGACTGGTGTGACTGCTCAATCTCAATCATTGCTCTGGCAGCATGACTGTTGCGCCCCATGACCTTTTCTGTCCCTCATTTATAGCCTGAGTGCTTCTCTGGTCTTACATCTGTTTAACCATGGTGATCCATCAGCCACCTCAGTACACAGTTCATATCATTGTTTCACTCTTCATAATGCATAATGCAAGTGTCATTGATTTCTCTGTATACAGTTTATTTTCTCTTACTGGTTTGACCTGCCTATAAAAATCAATGGAGTGCTGAAAACCTCAGAAGATGGTGTGCTGGGGGTGTTAACTGGCTGCAGCTGTAACGCGGGTGAGGTTGGACCCAAGTACAGCACAGACTGACACCAGATCAGGAATAGTCCAAAAGTTTACTCTGAAGCTTCGTAATGGCAGCAATATCACAGCGAAACAGTCTCAGTAAACAGGTATCCAGCTGACATGTAGCAGATAAGGGACGAGCAGGCAGAGGAATCAAGGACAGAAGGCTGGTCAGATTACTGGGGCAGAGACGAGGAAGACGGGTCGAAGACAGGCAGGGTCTTAACCAAGGGAGCTGTCCAGAGATTAACGCGAGAGAGCTTTGCATGATACGAAGACAATCTGGCAGAGACTGAGAGGAATGGGAGGGTATATATACTGAACAGGCAGGTGATACTCAGGTGAGGAAACACAGGTGAAGGTAGTTGCACTGATGAGGTGGGAGTGGCAGGCAGGTAGAGCTGGGCAGATGAGAGGAAAACCAGGAGCGGATTGTGACAGCAGCCTCATCAAATAAAGTGTAAGTGCACATTAAAATACATAAACATTTTACACACTGAACTGCTAAACACAACTGTTCCTTAATCTTCTTCTACATCAGTCCTCAGGTCTAACTCAGTCCTAAGGTCTAAATCTCTTCCAGCTAGATAGAAATCCAGCTGCCTGGTTACAAACTAGAACATTTTGCTCCTAGATCAGCTGATAAGCCCATCCCTCCACTGGTTTCTGATAATGAAACTGAGACATTTACATAAATTCTGAAAATTCAATTTTCACCTCAAAAGTCCTGCGAGCACTACAGATGTTGGGGTGTCAGTGGCTCAGCAGTAGAGCAGGTTGTCCAATGTTCCAAGTTTGGTGGTTCGATTCCCACTCCCACACAGTCACTTCGGACAGTGAGCTGACAGGGAGAGGTGTCAGCTCACGTCCCAAGCACTGCCGAAGCGCCCTTGAGCAAGGCGCCGTTCCCCTTTTAAGCCACTCATTGGAGGCGCACCATGAAAGTGCTGCCTACCGCTCTACCTCCACCTCTGAAGCAGATGAGCTTCTCTCAAACAGTTTATGTTTATGAATAACTAACATCCACATCGGCTGTTTGAATGACTGCTCTAACTAAATCATGGAGTTGAACCCTTGAAGCAGAAAAGTTTTTGTCTAAAACAAAATCAGAGATGGTGAAGAAACGGCTTTTCAGTTCAGAGCAACGTGTGTCAGGGGAATGGATTATCTTGGCCTAGAAGAAGTGCTCTCTAAAGTGCTTTGAAATAACTTCAGCCCCTTTGATCTGCTTTTTAAAAGAGTTGCAGATTGTTGGTGATCCTAGCCAAAATCTGTCAACATGTTGGTCAAATAAAAAGTAAAATGTTTGGAGAAGTAAGAAAAACTGGCAGTTTTTATGAATAAAATAAATATTTGTGCTTTAACTTTTCAGTAAATGCTAAACAGACTTCAACCCTACCACTGTACAGAACTATGATGGGTTTTTACTCCTATCTTCTGACGCTGCCTCATCGATGAGAAGCTATTTCTCTCTACCTTTGTCTGGCATGAAAGAAACCTGACGGATAACAAGAACAAAGAGAGCAGGGCTTTGCTGAGGCTTAAAGAAAATGATTTTAAGAAATATTCAGTGTTGGGTTTCTCTGTAAAAGTGCTTCGAAATGTGTTGATGTGAATAAGTACTTACTAAATAAAAGCTGATTGAAGTGGACGATTTTAAATACTTATGGTCCACAGTCCAGAGCAATGGAGAGGGTGGAAAGGAGAAGCAGGCAGAATAGAACAGATGGAGAAAAGTGTCAGGTGTGATTTATGATAGAAGAGTTTCAGCGAAAATGAAAGGAAAGAAGTACAAAACTGTGGTGAGACCAGCGATGTTGTTTTGTCTAGAGACTGAGGAAAAGTCAGGAGACAGAGCTTGAGGTAGCAGAGATGAAGATGCTGAGGTTCTTTGGGGGTGACAAGGATGGATAGGATCAGGAATGAGTATACATCAGAGGGACAGCACATGTTAGAGGTTTTGGAGATAAAGTCAGAGAGGCCAGACTGAGATGGTTTGGACATGTCCAGAGGAGCGATAGTGAATATATTGGTAGAAGGATGCTGAGCTTTGAACTGCCAGGCAGGAGGCCTGGAGAAAGACCAAAGAAATTTATGGATGTAATGAAAGAGGACATGAAGGTAGTTTGTGTGAGAGAAGAGTATGCAGAAGACAGGGTTAGATGGAGGCAACTGATTCGCTGTGGTGCCCCCTGAAGGGAAAAGCCAAAAGGAAAAGAATATTGATTGATGTGTTTTGCACAGTGCATATACATACATGTGTAAACGCATACATAAATATTTAAATGTTTCACAAATAAAAAGAGTCCATCAAGGATTTGTCACCAGTTAATTCACACAAATTTTAAAATCAGCTATGGAAATGAATTATGAATTATCTATAAATCCTTTTTAATAATCAGGGGTTCACTGGCTTGTTTTGAAGTCATGGGTTCTTCATGCTGTGGTTTAAACTACTGCCTCTCACTAAAGGCTCTTGGTTTGAACCTACTTTCTTGCTGGGGGGGTCTCTGTGGTATTTCTTCTGAGGTGTTCTCACCTCCAACAATTCAAAAACACTCTGGATAATTGTTGGTACTAACAATATTCCAAACAAAATTTAAGTTTAAAAGGTTGTTTGTCTCTCTGTTTTGCTTCTGGGATGCCTAAGGAGAATCCTGCCTCTCGCCTGCTGCTACAGTCTCCCACCAGCCTCCAGAGAATAAACTCTAACAGATAGTAAAGTAATGGATGAATTATATGCTTTCTAATCTGTGTCTTGCAGCATGGGTAAAATAGTCATTCATGTCTGTGTCGGCCCCTGGGATTCTGCAGGAATGGAGAGACAAACATCTTTTTGAAGTTCATTTTATAGTTGTACATGTGATGCACTTCTGGCGGTTCGGCCTTTCTGTAAACTCAAATAGCTGTCATGTTTTACATAAATATGTGAACTGCTTATCAAAAATCTGTGGTTATTCCTGGGTTTTATGAAGTAGCTTTTATTTGCAGTGAAAAAGAATCACCTCTTCACCCTCTTTGCTTTGAGACCTGCATGTCTCAAAAGGAAAATTTTTCTTACACCTGTTTATTGTTTCCAAGTCAGTCTTTACAGTATCAAATATTACACATTCTGTAAAATCTTAGCTGACAGTGTATCACTGAATAAAATCTTCTCAGCATTATATCAGATCATAAAACAAAAATAAACACAAACACACCTTGATGCAGTTTCTGATGTAACAAACAAAGCCAAATGAAAGAGGAAACATGCCCAGGGCTCCACCTCAGAAAATAATAAGAATATCCAACAGCATTTCAAATTAAATGTTAATAACTTGATTTTTTTTTTAAATTATTTAATGATGTGGGTGTGAGGATCGGGCATCACAATGGCTCTATGGCGTCCCCTTGAGTTCCACAGTTGAGCTGGCCCCAGTATGCAATTAATTTAGAATTAGGAAATTTGTTCCACTTGTGGATTATTTCATGATTTACCAAAAGGTCTCTTGTTGTGACGTAAACCAAAGAGCCCAGCATCTTTGCTTAAACGTTGGATTTAGTCCCATTTCAACGCAAGGGACAATATTGTTGTATGTTTACGTGTATTGATTTATCAGATATAAATAGATATATAGACAGTCACTTTATCCCAGAGGAAATTGTGATATTTTTAACTAAATATTAAATCACATGTACATAAGTTTAAATAAAAGACCATTGTGTTCAATCATTACGATACAGGAATAGAATTATTAAACTGCATTCTAGGAGCCATGAATGGATTATTAAACTGCATTGTAGGAGCCATGAATGGATTTAGAGGTATTTTATATGGGTACAATGGTTTGAATATTATGTATTGTTTGTGATTAAGGATTTTTGAGATCCCATTAATAGAATAAGTAGGTCAAATAGATATGGGTGTGCATGTTAATATAGTTTAAATACGGGCACCTGCTCACCTGTGGGTAGAGACAGAGGGTGAGCAGGGTCGCGGTATTTTTATTGACCGCAACTAGCAAAACAATGCTATTACTGCTCTTAACGCTACGCTACTTTCTGTGATCACTTTGATAATGAGTTTTGTTTGAACCTGACAAGTTTGTGCAGTTTCATGAGTCGATTATTATTTTTCGTTTCAAAAAGTTAAACGTATTCTTTAGTATCATGGTGATTTTTCCTTGAAGCTCATCTGACTAAGGAAGCCTCTCAGCGACTCTTTGGTTTTTGAAGTCGCTAAAGGAATATTTACATTTATTATTTATTTCTGAACAGTGATATAACCCAACAAAAGAACAAAACAAATAAAGGACTATTTTTCAAACAAAGATCCGAACAATTCCCTGTGAGCAAGCAGTCGATGACAAGGACAAGGAAGAAGTGCCGTTTAACATACAGAAACCTCAAGCAGATCCAAGACTCGAGGATGATGGTCAACTGATTTGACTGGTTGTGTTAGAAAGAGCTCTACAATAACATTAATGAAATATCATAACAGCAACAACAAAATAATTATCATAATACAATGAAATAATAACACCAAATCAGAAAGCACAACAGTAGATTAGAAACACAATTGCTCATATCAACCATATCAAAACTCAACAATAACTTCTACTGGAGAAGACAGAAACCTGCTATCGATAAAGGTTGTCTGGGATTGGATGGACACAGGGTGTAATATGTTGGGGATAGGAGCTTTGAGTTTGTTTTGGCCGACTCCAGCAATGGCTACACAGCAAACTTCAACACCTATAGTAGAGGCTAAGCCACGCTTGAAGCCACTGAGGTTACCACTGCTTGAGTAGTTGACACGTTGACGCACTTCCTGAATCAAGATCCAACATGCCAACCTTTGCATCCATCCATCCATCCATCCATTTTCTTCTGCTGTATCCGCCGCAGCAGGTCACAGGGAGCCTATCCCAGCTGGCATAGTGTGTGAGGCGGGGGACACTCCAGGCATGACGCCAGTGCCTCGCAGAGCCACACACAAAGACAGACAACCACGCACACACACACTCACTCCTACGGGGAATTTGGGACCGGACAATTAACCTGAAGTGCATGCTTTTTGGAGGTGGGAGGAAGCTGGAGAACCCAGAGAGAACCCACGCAGACACAGGGAGAACATGCAAACTCCACACAGAGCGTCACTTGAACCCGGAACCGCCTTGATGTGCGGTGACAGCGCTACCCACTGCACCACCATGCCGCGCTGGATAGAATCAAAACAATCAAATTCATAAAGTGTCAGGATAGACCAATTATGTGATATCACATGAGTCATATTTGATTGTCTACACGGATACGGGCGTAGTAATTTCTGAGGTGGAGTTTGTTCAGGCTATGGTAACACAGTGTGGTAATTTGTACTCAGAGTTACACACTGAAAGTTCCTCACAAGCTGTTGAAGTCAGCTAGCATTTGGCGAACTAGTTAGGTCCACTTCAGTTGTTTGTGTGTCCGCGTAAAGTATATCCTCAGCGCCATAGCGAACACAGACCAAAGAGGAGATTTATGGATGTAGTGAAAGAGGAAATGAAGGTAGTTGGTGTGAGAGAAGAGGATGCAGAAGACAGGGTTAGATGGAGGCAAGTGATTCGCTGTGGCGACCCCTAAGGGAAAAGCCGAAAGGAAAAGAATTCAGAAAATATATGCAATACAGGAAACGTCAAAGCGCTGTTTTCTGGGCTCATTGACTATGATGCAGTACAGTCATGTGGTGGGGGTTTCGTTTCTCTTAAGACAAGACACAGTGTATTACACACAAGATATTTATTTTGTCAATTCAAATCAAAGTTGAGTAGCACTACAGTAATATCATCACTAGGTTGAGTATGAGTCCGATAACATAATCGATGATATTAACAAACAGACAGGTTCAACAAACAGACAATTTCAACAAATACTTATCTGAGCATGATGAGAGCTCTGGAGACGATGAAAAAGTCCTCCGATGTTGTTACAGAATATTCTGGGTACAGGAAAAAACTTCAAGTACCAACTAGGAAATGGATCACATATCTTTATATACTCTAAGGCGTAACTATGGGAGGTGCGAATCAGTTGTTTAACTTCGGCCCCTCTGTTCTCCACTAATCTTTCCCCCAGTTTCAGTAGGCACATCATGACCTCAAGAAGATAGCAGAGACATCTAGTCGACAGTTTCACATGGCTGATGACATAGCCTAATCAGTCATGTGGACATTTAGTGCAGACAAAATTATTAAAAGATACTGACATTTATGCAAACATTTCTGAAAACAGATTAGATTCTTGCAGAATCTTTCATGATTTCGAGACTTCCTGGGGCCATTTCTCCCAAGTACTGAAAGATTTGACACACAAACACTAGATTTTTGGGTCAATGAAATAATATTATTATATGATTTTATTGTTTTATTTGTATTATTTTATTGTATTAAAAACTTTCCTCCACAGTCACCCTGCCAAAGAGGGTATCCACATTCTCAATGAATGGGGCACCAAGTAATGAAACAGTTTTCGGCACAATGATCGCAACTCAGATAAGTCCCGCATTGCATTCATTCTAAGTTTGCTTACTGGCAAGGCTGCTCAATGGGCTACTGCCTTGTGGGACAGTGATTCACCTACATGTCAATCATATGTGGTGTTTTCCCGAGAAATGAGGAGAGTGTTTGATCATCCTGTCAAAGGAAAGGAGGCTTCTAAGCTTTTGCTAGCTCTTAGCCAAGGTTCCTCCTCAGTAGCCCAATATGCCATAGACTGCCGTATTTTGGCTGCTGAGAGTGGATGGGACAATGAGGCTCTCCAAGGTGTATTTTAACAGGGATTAGCTGAGAATATTAAAGATGAATTGGCAGCCCAGGATGAAACCAATAATCTTGAAGAGCTCATAACTCTGACTATCCGTCTTGATAACCAGCTTAGGGAGAGGCGCAGAGAGAAGGCCAATCGTCCGCCTACTCCTCGGGGCCACATGCTTTCTCAAATGCCTGTGTTTAATGTTCCAACAAGTTGTCCTGTGCCTTCTAGCCCTTTGGAAGTACTGCCTACAGAGGAAGCTATTGTGGTAACTGGGGAACCTGGCTACCTCCCTTTGAGTCAGACAACGCCACCTCCTGAGACTGGGCAGGAGGACCCACAAAACTTTTCCAAGTGTGGCTTGGCTGACACTATATCTTCCCCGCTGAGGGACAATTGATAAGAGGCGGGTATATATAGCTGTATTCAAAATTTATTGCTGCCCCTCAGACATAGTATCTTCTTCTTCTTCTTTTCCTTTCGGCTTTTCCCTTCAGGGGTCGCCACAGCGAATTAATTTCCTCCATCTAGTCCTGTCCTTTGAATCCTCTTCTCTCACACCAACTACCTTCATGTCTTCCCTCATTACATCCATAAACCTCCTCTTTGGTCTTCCTCTAGGCCTCCTGCCTGGGAGCTCAAAACTCGGCATCCTTCTACCAATATATTCACTATCTCTCCTCTGGACATGTCCAAACCATCTCAGTCTGGCCTCTCTGACTTTATCTCCAAAACCTCTAACATGTGCTGTTCCTCTGATGTACTCATTCCTGATCCTATCCTTCCTGGTCACTCCCACAGAGAACCTCAGCATCTTCATCTCTGCTACCTCCAGCTCTGTCTCCTGTCTTTTCTTCAGTGACACTGTCTCTAGACCAAACAACATCGCTGGTCTCACCACAGTTTTGTACACCTTTCCTTTCATTTTAGCTGAAACTCTTCTATCACACATCACAACTGACACTTTCCTCCACCTGTTCCATCCTGCCTGTACACGCTTCTTCACCTCTTTTCCATATTCTCCATTGCTCTGGACTGTTGACCCCAAGTACTTAAAATCCTCCACCTTCTTGATCTCTTCTCCCTGTAACCTCACTCTTCCACTTGGGTCCCTCTCATTCACACAAATGTACTCTGTCTTACTGCGGCTAACCTTCATTCCTCTCCTTTCCAGGACAAACCTCCACCTGTTCCCTGCTCTCACTACAGATCACAATTTCATCTGGAAACATCATAGTCCATGGAGATTCCTGTCTAACCTCGTCTGTCAGCCTGTCCATCACCATAGCGAACAAGAAGGGGCTCAGAGCTGATCCCTGATGCAGTCCCACCTCCACCTTGAACTCCTCTGTCACACCTACAGCACACCTCACCACTGTTTTACAGTCCTCATACATGTCCTGCACCGCTCTAACATACTTCTCTGCCTCTCCAGACTTCCTCATACAATACCACAGTTCCTCTCTGGACACCCTGTCACAAGCTTTCTCCAGATCTACAAAAACACAATGCAGCTCCCTCTGGCCTTCTCTGTACTTCTCTATCACCATCCACAAAGCAAATACTGCATCTGTAGTACTCCTTTTTTGGCATGAAGCCATACTGCTGCTCACAAATGTTCACTTCTGCCCTTAGTCTAGCTTCCACTACTCTCTCCCATAACTTCATTGTAAGGCTCATCAGCTTTATTCCTCTGTAGTTGCCACAACTCTGCACATCTCCCTTGTTCTTAAAAATGGGCACCAGCACACTTCTCCTCCATTCCTCAGGCATCTTCTCACTATCTAAGATCCTGTTGAACAACCCAGTCAGAAACTCTACTGCCACCTCTCCTAGACACTTCCATACCTCTACAGGGATATCATCAGGACCGACTGCCTTTCCACTCTTCATTCTCTTCAATGCCCTCCTCACTTCATCCTGACTAATCTTTGCTACATCCTGGTCCACAACAGTCAGCTCTTTTAGTCTTTGTTCTCTCTCATTTTCCACGTTCATCACTCTTCAAAGTACTCTTTCCATCTTCCCATCACACTACTGGCACCTGTCAATACACTTCCATCCCTATCCTCAATCACCCTAACCTGCTGCACGTCCTTCCCATCTCTATCTCTCTGTCTTGCCAACCGGTATAGATCAGTCTCTCCCTCCTTACTGTCCAACCTAGCATACAACTCATCATAAGCTTCTTGTTTGGCCTTTGCTACCTCTACCTTCACCTTACGCTGCATCTCCCTGTACTCCTGTCTACTCTCCTCAGTCCTCTCAGTGTCCCACTTCCTCTTGGCTAACCTCTTTCTCTGTATACACTCCTGTACATCCTCATTCAACCACCAAATCTCCTTATCTACTTTCCTTCCAGATGACACACCAAGTAATCTCTTACCTGTCTCCCTGATCACATTAGCTGTAGTTTTCCAGTCATCTGGAAGCACCTCCTGACCACCCAGAGCCTGTCTTAACTCCTTCCTAAAAGTCATGCAACACTCTTCCTTTTTCAGCTTCCACCATTTCGTCTTCTGCTCTGCCTTTGCCCTCTTGATCTTCCTCACCACCAGAGTCATCCTACACACCACCATCCTATGCTGTTTGGCTACACTCTCCCCTACCACTACTCTGCAGTCACTGATCTCTTTCAGGTTACACCGTCTACACAAGATGTAGTCTACCTGTGTGCTCCTACCGCCACTCTTATATATATACATCTCCTAATTGGACCCAAAACATGTGACCTGGCCGTTGAGTGGATGTGATGCAGCTGTGTTGTCTGCCTGCCTGTGTAGGTTCCCACACTATGCAATTGGGTCGAGCCCACCTTTCTCCTGATGAACGACTACGACGCCAGAGATCGGGCCTGTGCATTTACTGTGGTGAGGCCGGCCACTAAATTAGCACCTGCCCAAAATGACCAAAAGAGAGGGCCCATCAGTGAGGGGAGAGGTCATGGTGAGCCAAATCTCCTCTCGCCAGTCCAACTGCCCTGATCGCCTCTAAGTCCCGTTATCTCTCTTCTGGCTGAATGAGTCTGTTCCTGTTTTCTCGTTCATTACTCTGGTGCAGATGATAATTTCATTGATGCAGCCCTACTTCAGCAAGCCAATATTCCCAATGTATCAATTGAGGCACCTCGCAATGTTAATGCTTTAAATGGAGTCACCCTAGCCAAAATTACTCACCGCACTGTGCCCTTAACCCTCCTACTATCTGGGAATCATAGTGAAACTATACAACTTTTGGTTATCAGCTCCCCCCATGCCCCTGTTGTCCTTGGTCTTCCCTGGCTTAAGATCCATAACCTTCACATTGATTGGGCACTTAACAAGAAAGCCAGCTGGAGTATTTTTTGCCATTCCCATTGCCTCAACTCGGCTGTAACTTCCAATGTCCGACCCCCTACTCCCCCACTCAGTCCTCCAGATTTGTCTTTAGTTCCTGAGGATTATCACGATTTAGGAGAGGTTTTTAGTAAGCAATGGGCTCTGTCTTTACCCTCGCACAGACCATATGACTGTGCTATTGACTTGTTGCCTGGCGCCCCCTTGCCTTCAAGCCATCTGTACAAGTTATCACGCCCTGAAAGGGAAGCCATGGAGATCTATATCAAAAGACTCATTAACAGCTGGGTTAATTTGCCCATCATCATCTCCATTGGCTGCAGGATTCTTTTTTGTTGACAAGAAAGACAAATCATTGCACCCATGTATTGATTATCATGGATTAAATGAAATTACAGTGAAAAACAAGTATCCCCTGCCTCTCATAGACTCGGCTTTCCAGCCACTCCACCAGGCTACCATTTTCACCAAATTAGACCCCAGGAATGCACACCATCTTGTTCACATTAGGCCTGTAGATGAATGGAAAACGGCCTTTAACACACCTATTGGCCATTTTGAATATCAAGTTATGCCATTTGGGTTAACCAATGGCCCTGCGGTTTTTCAGACTTTAGTTAATGACGTTCTCAGGGACATGATCAACAAGTTTGTCTTTGTCTATTTAGACGACATCCTGATTTTTTCCAAAGACCTCCCGCAACATATTCAACATGTTAATCTAAACTTACCTGTCACCCTGGTTGTATCCGCACACTTTCATTTCACAACAAAGGTTTTGGTGGCCCACCATGAAGCAGGATACTCATTCCTTTGTTTCATCTTGTACTGTTTGTGCTCGCAGCAAGTCCTCTCATCAGCAGCCAGCTGGTCTCCTTCACCCACTCCCAATTCCCAGCAGGCCATGGTCTCACATCGCCATAGACTTTGTTACGGGTCTTCCTCCTTCAGAATGTAATACCTGTATACTTACCATAGTAGATCGATTCTCCAAGTCCGTGCATTTTTTACCCCTAACTAAATTACCTTCTGCTACAGAAACTGCTAACCTTCTTGTCAATAATGTATATAGGTTGCATGGAATTCCCCTTGACATAGTCTCTGATAGAGGACCTCAATTTACATCTCAAGTGTGGAAAGCTTTTTGCCTTGCTCTGGGAACATCTGTTAGTCTCTCTTCAGGTTACCATCCACAATCGAATGGAAAAGCTGAGCGGGTCAATCAGGACTTGGGGTCTGCCTTGCATTTTGTAACCTCGCGCCATCCATCCTCCTGGAGTACATACTTGCCATGGATTGAATACGCACACAACTCCCTTGTCTCTTCTGCTACTGGGATGTCCCCCTTCATGTCCTGTCTGGGCTTCCAATCGCCTCTGTTCCCTGACCAGGAGAGGGATGTCTCTGTACCCACTGTCAAAGCTCACCTCAAACGTTGCCGCCTCGTGTGGAAGGCCACTCAAGCTGCTCTACGCCGCACGGCAACTCGGAATCAAGAGCTTGCGGATAAGCGTCGTAAGCCAGCCCCTGCTTATAAACCTGGTCAGAAGGTGTTGCTTTCCTCTCGGGATCTTCCTCTCCAGGTGGAGTCACGTAAGCTGGCAATTTGTTGGCCCGTATGTCATTTAAAAAGTGATTAACCCTTCTGTGGTCCGCCTTAAGTTGCCATCCTCCCTAAATGTCCACCCTTAGTTCCATGTATCCCTACTCAAGCCTGTCTCTTGCAGCCCTCTGTGCCCCTCCATCTGTTCCCCCTCCGCCTCCCCGGTTGGTAGATGGGAATCCGGCCTTTACTTTCCGTCGCGTCCTGGACGTCTGGAGTAGGGGTAGGGGGTTCCAGTATCTGGTGGATTGGGAGGGATATGGTCCAGAGGAGCGTTACTGGATTCCACGGGGTCACATCCTTGATGTTTCACTCCTCCGTGACTTCTACAGGGCTTTTCCTAATAAACCTGGTTGGGCGCCTGGAGTCGCCCTCTAGAGGGGGGGATACTGTCACGCCCTGTGTTGGTGACTGCTCCAGCCTCTCCTCCTACTCCTGTGTTCAAAATGTGTGGGTGGGTGTGTGTGGGTGTGTGGGCGGAGTCGTCCTGGGAGCAGCTTCACTTTGATCCCATCTGCAATCAGCCGGCTTCTTAGACCCAGCTCTCCACGCAGACGGTGCCAGATTGTTGCTCCAGTTTGATGTTGGTGATTCTGGTCTCCCGGCTGCTGCTCCCTTTTCCCACACTCCCGCTGTGATCCTCCGCCCGCTGTTGTTTGAATAAACACACATTTTTGGATTTTTGGACTCTGGTGTCACTAATTGGGTTCTACTCTATAGTGTGCCGTAACAAGCAGAGCGCAATTGCGCAGGCGTGCAGCTTGGAGGGAACACTGGACGTGGGTGTTTAGAGTACGCATGGATCAAAGATGTTAAAACTGAACTCTGTCAACACTGAGAAAGATATTTCACTTTGAGGACACAAATATTGTGCAGCTCAAAAGACAAACTAGACAAAACAAGTTGATAAACTTTCCCAAAAACTTTTAGTACACACAAATTTGTTTATCATTAAAAGCTTCTACGGTATTTGATTTATTCCGTGGGTTCTTGTTATTGAGGTAAAGTAGGAAACTCCGGTCTCATTCTGTAAACAATCCTGCCTACATCCTGATCACCCCATAAGTGTGAAGACTTCCATAAATGGAACTGTTACCTTGGATGTGCGGGGGTGTGGAGGTTTGTGTGTGTGTGTGTGTGTGTGTATGTGTGTGTGTGTGTGTGTGTGTGTGTGTGTGTGTGTGTGTGTGTGTGATCAAATGTGTACAGACTTCAAGGGTGAGAAAAGATTAGATGAGTTCTGTGAGCTCTGTGTGTACTGGGATAGGGTTCAACTGTCTGCAAAGATTAAATGAGAGTATGATTAAAGTTGACTACTGTGAAGCTAGCAAAAATAGCAAATAGCGTTAGCAAATAACATGTGTATAATGTCTAAATCTCTTCAGAGTTTGTATGTCGGGAGTTTGTATGTATTTAGCTGGATTGATCACTTCAAATTGTCCGTATTGAGTCACTGCCGCCCCCAATTTGGTGAGGCAATATGGTGAGGCAGTGGCCTTGGTCAAGGGTGCCGAGGGCCTGTGGACACTAATATATGCATGTTACTAACATTAGAGCATGCCACTAATTTCCATTCAGGGATTAATTGCATATATAAAATAAAAAAATAAATAAAAAGTAAGAATAAGTGGTTGTTTGTCTATAAAATTGTGATAAGTACACCACTGCATAACTTTGTATCCTTTTTAAAGTTAAAGAAAATTTTAAAAAAAATATATAGATAGATAGATAGATACTTTATTAATCCCGGAGGAAATTGCATATATCCACTGCTCAGGCATTACATAACAAATAATACTGGATAAACACCAGGAGAAAAGGAAACACTGACATCACAGGACATACCACAAGACATACATTACACTAACAGACAGACACATGCAGCACTAACAGGACTTATATACTAAACTATAACTAAAATATAAACAGTATAAATTTTAAAAATATTACAGTATTAAAATATAAACAGTATAAAATAGAATCTAAACAGTATAAAATTGAATTAAAATATAAAACAGTATAAAAAATAAATAAATTATATATATATATATATATATATATATATATATATATATATATATATATATATATATATATATATATATATATATATATATATATATATATATATATATATACGGGTGGCGCAGTGGTTAGCGCTGCTGCCTCACAACACGGCAGACCCGGGTTCGACTCCCGCTCTGTGCGGAGTTCGCATGCTCTCCCCGTGTCTGCGTGGGTTCTCTCCGGGTTCTCCGGCTTCCTCCCACCTCCAAAAGCATGCGCTTCAGGTTGATTGGCCGGTCCCAAATTGACCATAGGAGTGTGTGTGTGTGAATGGTTGTTTGTTTGTTTCTATGTGGCTCCGCGGTACACTGGCGTCGTGCCCGGAGTGTCCCCCGCCTCACGCCCTGAGACTGCCAGGATAGGCACTGGCTACCCCGCGACCTGTGTTAGCGGATTAAGCGGGTTGGAAAATGAATGAATGAATATATATATATATATATATATATATATATAACAGTATAAAATTAAAATTAAATTAAATCCATTTTCAACCCCGTGCTGACCTCGCCACCTCCCCCCCGCTCCTCCTGAGAGAGTCATTGTACCCCCTGATGGCACGGGGCACGAAGGAGGACCTCAGCCTCTCTGTGGAGGCGCTGTGTGACAGCAGTCTGCCGTTGAAGGTGCTTCTCTGCTGGGAGAAGGTGGTGTGTAGGGGGTGCCTGGTGTTGTTCATGATGGCCTTAATTTTAGACATGGTCCTGCTCTCCAGAAGCATATCCACAGAGTCCAGGCTCAGCCCGACCACTGAGCCCGCTCTGCGGATGAGTCTGTTCAGACGGTCCATATCTCTTTTCCTGGCCCCCCACCCCAACACAAGATGGCGTATGACAGCACACTGGAGACTACGGACTGATAGAACATGAAAAGGAGCTTAGGACAGATGTTGAAGGAGGCCAGCCTCCTTAGGAAGTACATCCTGCTCTGCCCCTTCTTGTACACACAGTTGGAGTTGAGTGACCAGTCCAGTCTGCTGTCTAGCTGCAGTCCCAGGTACTTATAGTTTTCTACCACCTCCACCTCACTGCCTTTGATGATCACCGGCTGTGGAGAGGGAGGTGCCCGCCGGAAATCCAGAACCATCTCCTTTTTCTTGGAGACGTTGAGCTGGAGCTGGTTCTGTTGGCACCACTCCACGAAGTCAGCCACCAATGCCCTGTACCCCCCCTCATCACCCTCCCGGATACATGCCACTATCGCGGTGTCATCGGAGTACTTCTGTATGTGGCATGTATCCGAGTTGTGCTTGAAGTCTGATGTGTAGAGGGTGAAGAGAATGGGGGATAGAACGGTCCCCTGTGGTGCCCCCGTGCTGGTCACCATAGAAGACAAACAGTCCCCCATACGGACGTACTGGGGTCTGTCCGTTAGGTAGTCCGTAATCCAGCTCACGAGGTAGGGGTCCACAGCCATGGAGGTCAGTTTATCTTGCAGGAGCTGGGGCTGGATGGTGTTGAAGGCACTCGAAAAGTCGAAGAAGAGCACTCTGACGGCACAGCCCCCGGCGTCCAGGTAGGAGAGTGTGCGGTGGAGGAGGTACATGACAGCATCGTCAACCCCAACCTTGGCCTGATAGGCAAACTGGAGAGGGTCCATAGCACCCTGCACCTGTGGACGCATGAGCTCCAGGACCAGTCGCTCTAGGGTCTTCATTACGTGGGAGGTAAGAGCGACCGGTCGGTGGTCATTGAGCTCAGTAGGGCGTCCTTTCTTGGGTACAGGGACAATGCAGGAGGTCTTCCACAGTGACGGGACCCTCCCCAGCCGCAGACTGAGGTTGAACAATTGTTGCAGGGGGTCCCCTAGTTCCGAAGCACAGGCTCGGAGGAGTCTTGGGGAGACCTTATCTGGTCCAGCCGCCTTGTAGGGACGAAGCCTCCTCAGCGTTGTCGTCACCAGGTCTGCAGTGATGATGGTCTCGGTCGTGGTGGGAGCAGGAGGTTGTGGCGAGGTTGGAAGTCCAGTGGTTGAGGTGGGGCCGTTGAGCTTCGCAGTTCTTGGAGTGGGCTCGGGAGAAGTGGCAGGGATGGAAGGAGAGGAAGCACAGGAGGGGGGGGCATCAGTGGAGCGGTCTGTAGGGCCAGGAGAGGCCTGTAGGCCAGGAGAGGTCTGTAGGCCAGGAGAGGCCTGGGACGAGGAGCCGGGAGTGGTGGCGGAGCTGAACCGATTGAAAAAGCTGTTAAGTTCATTCGCTCGTTCAATATTCCCATCTACAGTGCTGCGCCCTTTCCCGTGTCCGGTGATGGTTCTCATCCCATTCCAGACCTCCCGCACTTGGTTGCGCCCCAGCTGCTTCTCCAGCTTCCTCCTGTACGCCTCCTTGGCCTCCCTCAGGCAGAGTCTCACTTCCTTCTGGGCCTTCCTCATCTCCTCCTCATTCTTGCTCCTGAACGCCCGCTTCTTCCTGTTCAGGACAGCCTTGACTTCCTTGGTTACCCATGGTTTGTTGTTGGGGTAACACCTGATTGTCCTGACAGGGGCCACGGTGTCCACACAGAAGTTCATGTAGTCTGTAAAACACTGAGCTGCCCCCTCAATGTCTTCCCCATGTGAGCCCACAATAACATCCCAGTCGGTGGTCTGGAAGCAGTCCCTCAGCATCTCCTCTGCTTCCGAGGACCACCTCCTGACCTGTTGTGTTGTTGCTGGCAGCCGTTTCACCAGCGGGATGTAGGTGGGCTGTAGGTACACTAGGTTATGGTCTGATTTACCTAGTGGAGGGAGGGGGGTGGCGGTGTATGCCTCCTTAGCATGAGTGTAGAACAGATCGATGGTTCTGTTCTTCCGTGTGGGACAGTCTACACACTGGACCATTGTGGGGAGAGATGAGTCCAAGGTGACGTGGTTAAAGTCACCGGTGATGATGACGAGCGCCTACGGGTGCCGGGTCTGAAGAGCAGAGGTGGTCCCACAGATGGTCTCTCGTGCCGTCTCAGGGTCCGCACGTGGAGGGATGTAGACGGCGAGGACAATAATGTGTGAGAATTCACGCGCCAGGTAGTAGGGTCTGATGCTAACAGCTGTTAGCTCCAGATCGCGGTTACACAGTGTTGATTTCACCGTCACATGTCCCGGATGGCACCATCTATCGTTGGTATAGATGATTAATCCACCTCCTTTCTTCTTACCGGCAGAGTTCGTGTCCCGGTCCGCTCGTACGGAGGAGAAGCCGGTTTGTCGGACGTTCGTGTCTGGCACATCGCCAGTTAGCCACGTCTCTGAGAACACCAACAAGCTGGTCTCCGGGTAGCGCTGCTCAGTCCTGCACAGCGCCGTCAGTTCGTCCAACTTGTTGGGTAGAGAGTTCACGTTCCCCATGATGACGGAGGGGACGGAGGGCTTGACTCTCCTCCGGTTAGCGGCTCTAGCCGTTAGTCTAGTCCTTTCAACTCTACCCGCTCGGCATCCGCGATATCTCCGTCGGAGCTCAGCGGGGATGAGATCGCGTGTTGCTGGGTCTCCTTTGACCCTCAGAGACATCAACTCCTCCCTGGAGTACACTAGCATATTACAATACATTATCTAATTTAACGTTAGAAAAATACACGCAGAAACATAGAAAAAAACGCAAAATTATGCAAACAAACTCGCTCTGAGCAGAGGAAACTGCAGCCTGCTCGTGCATGCGCAGAAGAGATCATATAGTACAATTTATAAGAAAGAATAATTTTATTAGCATTATTTATAGTCTATTACAGAAAAGATTTTGAGCGCATGAATTTGCCTGAAATTTAAAAAAAAAAACTTGTTTAAACTGGAACATTTTGGACCAATTTATTGCACCATTTGATACTGAAAAATTAAATCTTTTTCTTCTCCTTTCGGCTTTTCCCTTCAGGGTTCGCCCCAGCGAATCAGTTGCCTCCATATAACCCTGTCTTCTGCATCCTCTTCTCTCACACCAACTACCTGCATGTCCTCTTTCACAACATCCATAAACCTCCTCATTGGTCTTCCTCTAGGCCTCCTGCCTGGCAGTTCAAAACTCAGCATCCTTCCACCAATATATTCACTATCTCTCCTCTGGACATGTCCAAACCATCTCAGTCTGGCCTCTCTGACTTTATCTCCAAAACTTTTAACATGTGCTGTCCCTCTGATGTACTCATTCCTGATCCTATCCATCCTGGTTATTCCCAAAGAGAACCTCAGCATCTTCATCTCTGCTACCTCCAGCTCTGTTTCCTGTCTTTTCCTCAGTGACACTGTCATTAGACCAAACAACATCACTGGTCTCACCACAGTTTTGTACACTTTTCCTTTCATTTTAGCTGAAACTCTTCTATCACTCATCACACCTGACAGTTTTCTCCGCCCCTTCCATTCTGCCTTTACACACTTTTTCACCTCTTTTCCACACCCTCCATTGCTCTGGACTGTTGACCCTAAGTACTTAAAATCCTCCCCCTTCTTGATCTCTTCTCCCTGTAACCTCACTCTTCCGCTTGGGTCCCTCTCATTCACACACATGTTGTCAGGTCCGAGACAGGAGCGGAGACCAGGTGCATCTGAACTAAAGCCTTTAATACAGCAAAGGCACATGAGGGAAGCATGGGAAAGATCGGTGCACAAGTCCAGGGAAACACAGCGGAACGGGCGGCGTGCAGACACGGGAGGATACAGACAGGACTTACGGGGAAACAGGCAGGCAGGCAGATGTACAAGTCCAAGAGGCAGAGTTCGTTGTCGGGGACAAAGCAGAGTTCTAATACGGGTCCAGGCAGGCAGGTCGGGGTCCAAAAACAATCCGGGGTCAAGTTAGGAGTCAGGATGAACTGGCGACAAACAAGGCATCTACACAAAGGATCTGACGCTGGGTCCGTGTTCAAGCCAGTTCTTAGTAGTCCATGATCAGGGGTAAAACGGTGGCAGGTGTGTCTGGGATGATTGGACGCAGGTGTGGGATCTGTGCCGCGGGAAACCCAGCGCGAGTCTGGGGGCAGACCCCGAGCTGGGTCGTGACAGAACCCCCCCCCTCTGGGATAGAGTCTTTTCGCTGAACGAATATATTCCAGATTTTTATGATCTGTCCATGTCAGGAACGGGACGGAAGCGCCCTCCAGCAAGTGACGCCATTCCTCCAGAGCCAGTTTTACCGCCATCAGTTCTCGGTTCCCGATGTCGTAGTTTCACTCAGCTGGCGACAATCAACAGGAGAAAAATGCACAGGGGTGAAGCTGCCCGTCCTCTGCTGACCTCTGGGACAACACCACTCCCACTCCCACATCAGAAGCGTCCACCTCCATGACGAACTGGCGTTCAGAGTCTGGCATGCGGAGGATGGGCGCAGAGGAGAAATGGGTCCGGAGAGCGTTAAACGCCCTATCAGCCGCAGGGGTCCAGGAAAATAGCTGTCTGGTACTGGTGAGGAGGGGAGAGAGGGGCTGCAATGGAACTGTAATCCCGGATAAAGCGTCTATAGAATTTCGCAAACCCCAGGAACTGCTGGGGCTTCTTACGGGTATCCGGAACTGGCCAAGACGTCAGTACAGAGATCTTGGCTGGGAGACTGCCGGTGCATTTGTAAGTCCAAATGGCATCACAAGGTATTAGTAATGTCCACTGGGGGTGTTGAACCCGTCTTCCACTCGTCCCCCTCTGGACCGAGTGGTAGGCGTTGCGTAAATCCAATTTTGTGAAGATCGTGGCCCCCTCGAGGAGTTCAAAAGCTGAGGAAAGCAGAGGAAGAGGGTACCGGTTCTTGACCGTGATCTCGTTCAGTCCCTGGTAATCGATGCAGGGACGGAGTGAACCATCTTTCTTCCCCACGAAGAAAAAACCAGCACCAGCGGGGGAGGACGATGGCCGGATGATGCCTGCAGCCAAGGAGTCATTGATATAGTCCTCCATAGACCTCCTTTCAGGGGCGGAGAGGGAGTACAGGCGGCCCCTGGGTGGAGTGGAACCAGGAAGCAGGTCAATGGCACAGTTGTAGGGCCGGTGTGGGGGCAGAGAGGAAGCCTTGGCTTTGTTGAACACCTCTCTTAAGTCATGATAAACCTCAGGGACATTGGAGATATCGGGGGGTGGTCCAGCTGGAGGTCTGCAAGAGTCTGGTATTGCTGCCTTTAAACATGTCCGGTGGCAGTCTTTACTCCACTCCAGAATGGAGCCCGTTACCCAGTCTATACGGTGATTGTGCCGGCGGAGCCAGGGGTACCCGAGAATAATAGCCTGGCCAGGCGACCAAAGCAGATGAAACTGAATGGCCTCCTGGTGATTTCCAGGAATGGACATCTGGACCGGTGCGGTGACATGGGTGATGGTGCCCAGGGGGTGACCGTCCAGTGCCCGGGTAGGAACAGGAGTGGGTAGAGGCTGGCATTTCAGATTCCACTGGCGGGCCAGCTCATAGTCCATAATGTTCGCCTTGGCCCCGGAGTCCACCAGGATGGAGAGGCTGTGAAGCTTATCAGGGAGGTGAATGCGGACCTGGACGAGGGGCGTGCGGGGGTTAAATGTCTGGGAGGGTCGAGTTGTAACTGAGCTCATCTGGACCCCTCCTACTGCTGGTGAGCTCTGGCTTTTAACAGACATGTCGCTACTCGATGCCCCCCCCCCCCCCCCCCTCCGCAGTACAGACACAGGTTGGCAGTGAACCGGTGTTGAAGCTCCGCAGCGCTGAGTGAGGACCGGCCCACTTCCATGGGTTCATCTGGTCTCTCGGCAGGTTCGGGTGTGGCAGTGCCGGGTGCACTGGATCGGCGAGTGCTGGGGAGCACAGGGATCTGGCGCCCTCTCTCCCGTCGACGACCCTGGACCCGCTGATCGATCCGCGTCGCCAAGGCAATGGCTCCGTTGAGAGTGGTCTGGGGTTCGTGGGAGACCAGCTCGTCTTTAATATAATCCGCCAGACTGTGGTAAAAAGCGTCCACCAGCGCCTCATTATTCCACGAACTGCTCGTTGCTAAAGTTCGGAAATTAATGGCATGATCCACCACCGTGCTTCGCCCCTGACGAACAGACATGAGTTCTCTGGATGCCTCCGCCGTCGAAGACCCGAGATCAAACACCTTGATTATCTCCACCAAGAGCAGATGGAAGGAGGAGCAGGCGGGAGACTGACGCTCGTACTCAGCTGTCGCCCAGAGTTGGGCACGTCCTGTGAGGTGGGTGATGACGTAGGCCACCCGCGTTGGTTCAGAGGCAAAAGTCCGAGGTTGAAGGTCAAATAAAAGTCTACAGTTTGTTGGAAAGGGGCGGAGTCGAGCAGGATCTCCGTCAAACCTTTCGGGGTTGCCCACATGCAGCTCCGATGATGCAGCAGGGAGATACCCGGGGAGCGTGGGCATGGCGCCGGGGAAAAGCCCCGAGGCAGCAGAGGCGCTGGGCGCGGTCTGCGTCGGAGACTCCCGCTGCAGCAGAGTCTGGATCTGGTCTTCTGGCATTGGACCTGCTGGAGCAGCGCAGACATCACAGTGGAGACTTGGTCCAGGTGACCCTCGGCGCACAGAAGGCGGTCCTCTGCGGAGGGTTCAGATGCTGGCTCCATTCTGGTCAGATCCTTCTGTCAGGTCTGAGACAGGAGCAGAAACCAGGTGCGTCTGAACTAATACAGCAAAGGCACACGAGGGAAGCATGGGAAAGACCGGTGCACTAGTCCAGGGAAACAGAGCAGAACAGGCGGCGTGCAGACATGAGAGGATACAGACAGGACTTACAGGGAAAGAGGCAGGCAGGCAGAGGTACAAGTCCAAGAGGCAGAGTTCATGGTTGGGGACAAAGCAGAGTTCTTATACGGGTCCAGGGAGGCAGGTCGGGGTCCAAAAACAATCCGGGGTCAAGGTAGGAGTCAGGATGGACTGCCGACAAACAAAGCATCTACACAGAGGATCTGACGCTGGGTCTGTGTTCAAGCCAGGTCTTAATAGTCCGTGATCAGGGGTAAAACTGTGGCAGGTGTGTCTGGGATGATTGGCCGCGGGAAACCCAGCACGAGGCTGGGGGCGGACCCCGAGCTGGGTCGTGACACATGTACTCTTTTCTACTGTGGCTAACATTCATTTCTCTCCTTTCTAGGACAAACTTCCACCTCTCTCACAATGTCACCTGCAAACATCATAGTCCATGGAGATTCCTGTCTAACCTCGTCTGTCAGTCTGTCCATCACCATAGCGAACAAGAAGGGGTTGAGAGCTGATCCCTGATGCAGTCCCACCTCCACTTTGAACTCCTCTGTGTCACACCTAAAGCACACCTCACTATTGTTTTACATTCTTCATACATGTCCTGCTCCGCTCTAACACACTTCTCTGCCATTCCAGACTTCCTCATACAATACCACAGTTCCTCTCTGGGCACCCTGTCACAAGCTTTCTCCAGATCTACCAAAACACAATGCAGCTCCCTCTGGCCTTCTCTGTACTTCTCTATTTACATCCTCAAAGCAAATACTGTATCTGTAAGTACTCTTTTTTGTCGAGAAACCATACTGCTGGTCACAAGTGCTCACTTCTGCACTTAGTCTAGCTTCAACTACTCTCTCCCATAACGTCATTGCATGGCTCATCAGCTTTATTCCTCTTTAGTTGCCACAACTCTGTATGTCTCCCTTTTTCTTAAAAATGGGCACCAGCACACTTCTCCTCCGTTCCTCAGGCATCTTCTCACTATCTAAGATCCTGTTGAACAACCCAGTCAGAAACTCTACTGCCACCTCTCGTAGACACTTCCATCCTCCCACAGGTATATCATCAGGAAAGAGTGCCTTGCCACTCTTCATTCTCTTTAATGCCTCCCTCACTTCATCTTGACTAACCTTTGCTACTTCCTGGTCCACAACAGCCACCTCTTCTAGTCTTTGTTCTCTCTCATTTTCCTTGTTATCAACTCTTCCAAGTACTCTTTCCATCTTCCCATGACACTACTGGCACCTGTCAATACACTTCCATCCCTATCCTCAATCACCCTAACCTGCTGCACGTCCTTCCCATCTCTGTCTATCTGTCTTGTCAACCTGTATAGATCAGTTTCTCCCTCGTTACTGTCCAACCTAGTATACAACTCATCATAAGCCCCTTGTTTGGCCTTTGCTACCTCTATTTTCACCTTACGCTGCATCTCCCTGTATTCCTGTCTACTGTCCTCAGTCCTCTCAGTGTCCCACTTCCCCACTTCTTCTTGGCTGACCTCTTTCTCTGTATACACTCCTGTACCTCCTCATTCCACCACCAAGTCTCCTCATCTATTTTCCTTCCAGATGACACACCAAGTACTCTCCTACCTGTCTCCCTGGTCACATTAGCTGTAGTTATTCAGTCATCTGAAAGCACCTCCTGACCACCCACTGTCTTGCGAACTCCTTCCTAAAACTCATGCAACACTTCCTTTTTCAGCTTAATAATAATAATAAAAATAATAAATCTTTATTGTCCACCGGGGTGGAAATTCATCTTTGGCTCACCAGACTTACAGACAAGACATTTAAGACACAATACAGCAGTGAGGATCACACCATAGAAAGATAAGACAACAGCACTAAGAAGAGATAGTCCAACATTAAAAAAACCTGATTCATCATCATCATTATCATCATCATCATCATCACCATCATTACCACCATTACCATCATCCTCTGCTCTGCCTCTGCTCTCGTCATCTTCCTCACCACCAGAGTCATCCTACACACTACCATCCTATGCTGTTTGGCTACACTATCACCTACCACTACTTTGCAGTCACTGATCTCCTTCAGATTACACTGTCTACACAAAATATAGTCTACCTGTGTGCCCCTACCTCCACTCTTGTACTTCACCCCCATGTCCCTGCCTCTTCTGGAAGAAAGTATTCACTACAGCCATTTCCATCCTTTCTGCAAAGTCAACCACCATCTGTCCTTCCGCATTCCTCTCCTGGATACCTAACCTGCCCACCAACTCTTCATCACCTCTGTTTCCTTCACCAACATGTCCATTGATGTCTGCACCAATGACAACTGTCCAATTTCTAGGTATGCTCTGCATCACTTCATCAAAGTCCAACCAGAATGTTTCCTTCTCCTCCAGTTCACATCCTACCTGTGGAGCATACCCACTAACAACATTGAACATGTGGTGGAATGTTTTTAATACATTAAAATAATACAATAAAATAATATAAAAAAATAATATCATTTCATAGAACCAAAGATCTGGATTGTTGTGTGTGTATCTCAAATCATTCAGTGCTTGGGAAGATGGCACCAGGATGTCTCGAGGTCATGAAGATTCTGCACAAACATAATCTACTGTTTTACCGTGTTTGGAAATGCTTGCGTAACTGTCGGTAACTTTGAATAATTTTGTCTGCAATAGATATGTCCTCACGGGGTTCGCATGACTGATTATGTTGTGTCATCAGACAGCAGACATTTTTTTTCTAGAGGTCATGATGTACTTACTGAAAACACGTAAAGAACTGATTGAAAGCAGATGAGCCGAGGTTAATATCTCCCTTAGTCACGCTTTTAGAGTATAAATGATGTGTGATCCTTTCATATCTTGGTACTTGAACACCGCTACAGCTCTTGTCTGTAAGTTTTCCTGTACCCAGAATATTCTGTAATAACACTTCGAAGGATTGTCCAGAGATCTCATTTTAATAAGATTATTTGTTGAACTTGTCTGTCTATATCATTGATGATATTATTGTACTGCTACTCAACCTATGCATGATTTGAATTGACAAATAAATATCCTGTATTTATACACTGTGTCCCGTCCTAAGAAAAACGAAACCCCCACCACAACATCACACCTTCGATTTCTAGCTTCAGACTCATCACTCTATGTGACACTTTTTTTTACCTCCAGGACATTCCTAACAAACTCCTCTTTCAAGATAACTTCTGCTCCATTTCTCTTCCTATCTACACCATGATAGAAAAACTTGAACCCTCCTAAACTTCTTACCTATACGGTGTGTCCTGGACTCCCGACATACAGTATGTCTACCTTCCTCCTCCTCCTGCATCACGTCAACCAACTCTCTACCTTTTCCTGTCATAGCTCCAACTTTCAACGCCCCAACTCTCATTCTTATACTCTTCGCATTCCTCTTCTTTCTCTTCCTACGAAAACACTTTCCTCCTCTCCTTCTTCGACCAACAGTAGTCCAATTTCCACCGGCACCCTGAAGGTGAACAGCGCGGATGGCGGTTGTTGTTAACCCAGGCCTCGACCGATCACGTATGGAAGTCACAGATTTGATTTGCATGTGTGATTTGGCAAACGTTTTACATTGGATGCCCTTCCTGACACAACCCTCTGTATTTGTTCAGGCTTGGGACCGGCACAATAAGACACTGGCTTGTGCCCTCTTGCGGCTACATTAATCACACGCATTGCACCGCAAGACCAGAGAAGCACTCAAGCCATGAATGAGGGACCCCCTAGCACCCTTAGCGGGAGCCCCTCCACTATTTGAGAAGCGCTGATTTAAACTCACATCACGTGAATTTAAATGTAGGGAGACAAAAGGCCACCCGTGACTAATGACACATTAACCCATAAAGTGAATGTTTCCCTTTTTGTCTGTATGAAAATGTTTGTCCTGTTTTCTTTTGTAAGTGATTATAGCCTTTGAATCACAACATATTTATACTTTCTGAACACAAACATGTGTACCTAACATAACTCTGTACATAAACAGCCACTGATCTACTAAACCAGACACATCGCCGTGACTAATCTCATGATAATGTTGTAGCAGCTGGAGGAACCTGTCTTTACTGCTGTGTTGTGGACCAATGGGATTTTCTGGAGCATCTTTGTGTGTTGGTGAAATGAAAATCTGAAAAGGTTCATTCTGTCTGCTTGTTGTGGACAATATCTCCATCTGGAGTAGCTGCAGGTGTGCTGACACCCAGCATTCCTGCTCATGTTGACTGACTCATGAACACTGGAGCCCAACAGATGTGGAGAATTATGGGAACTTTTATTACCATCATATCCTTCACCAAACATCACTCTTAATTAGCTCTCCAAAGATAAGGATAGGTATCTGGACTGTTTGTTCCTGGACGGACTGAATGATGTCCTTTCTGTGTCATCTCCACACGCCTTCTCCTCTTCTTCTCAAGCTACTTTCTAAATCAGTGGAGTGCTGACATACGTTTGTGTCAGCAGGAAGCTGCTGGAGCTATCACTCCATCTAGTGGCAGCTTGAGCTGGTGTGGCTGCTCAGCATCTCATTCACTGGTCTGGCAGCATGACGGTTGCGTCCCATGACCTTTTCTGTCCCTCACTTCAGGGGTTGGTGCATTCAGGAGGAGGGTTTATACTCAGCTCACATTCACCAGCAGACAGATTTATGAATACGAACGTTTCTCCTTAAATATCCCACAGACAACCAGCTGTTGCAGGACTTATGTGACTATATTTAATATACAACTTGGATGGCACAAATTAATCTTTTTGTCCTGTTTCATTAAGCCATATATTCCTACCGGTTTGGAATGATAAAGTTTAATGTGCTTCTGATTTCTGTTTAAATACATTCATGAGGTTTCAAACAAGATCTCTGTTTTCATTGTGAAAGTCAGAGAGGGAGGACTGGTGTCAACAAGAGTTTGTAGAAAGAGGCCACATACTGTCAGAACTATACCAATAGGACACTATGAGTCCTCACTAGTTTTATTCACAGTTTATAACATGTGTAGGTATAACACAAGTATTCAAAAACAGGATGAGTACCATAAAAAAAGAGGAATGAGCAAAATAAGATTCACAGCAAAGTGAAGAAAACGATTTAAACCAGATTAAGAAAGTATGACGTGATTATGGTCAGAATAAATGTAAATAATGAGATTTAACACATGGACTGGGTTTAGATGTACCATTGAGATAGACGTTTCACAACAGTTTATATTTACTGTTACTGGCACACTGAGAAAAAAATAATACACTACGAACAAATGAGGAATGAAAATATTTTTTCTTAGTAAAACAACGACTGGGTGTGTCTCCCCAGTTCAAGGCACCTAAAACCAAGTGGCTGAAATGGCTCTTTTTAATAAGGAATGGTTTTTGTGTTTAAGCTAATTCAGGTGTCTCTGAAATCTAGACAATGTTCTTTTAATTCAGAATGTCTCATACATAATATACATGTAGCATTGACTTTGATAAAATGCTCAGTAGTATACTGTCATAACTCAGCATAATAAGAAAAATGTACCTACATTGTCAGTAAGTTATTTTTAAAAGTACCCTTTTCATAAAATATAAGACATCAGCACAATGATAAAACACCATTTGGCAGCAGTGATGAGAAATGAAGTAAAAGATTTAGTCTTAATCTACTTTAGATTTTTTTTCTCTGATGGGAAATTATTCATTTGTGGAAACAGTTTCTCAGCAAAGATGTTGTTAAAGTCTTTTTGTTCTCACTCTTCTTTGAATCCATTCTAGGAAGATTGCCTTGACAATATGTCATACAAGTGGTGGCGCACTAAGTCACAGACTTATTTCATTACAGCTTTTTCTCTGCAAGTCCATCTGAAAGGAGACAGAAAGCAACGTTGATGAAATGAAAAGTCAGTTTGCGCTGCTGACGGTGAACACACCAGCAGTAAATCATCCAAACTGCATCATTTGGCAGACGTTACCTTGTTGAAGGCCACTTAGTATATAGTGGTTGAGTTGAGTCAGTGTGTTGGTTGTGGTCTCCCAACAGCAATCCAAAGTCATCCATGACTGTGAACAGCTCTGCAGTCAGGAGGTCCTCTGGGATGGTGAGGGAGAGACCGAGGGGTATCTCTTGCAGCTCCCAAGGTTGAGACCCATTCCTGCTGCATGAAAAGGCCTGCTGGGAGCTGAGTGATGTAACATCAGGGATGGACATGCTGCCTTTCCTGGTGGCCATGTCCAGGTCTTTCAGGATGCTGCTGAACACATTGCCATCAAGGATCACGTCACACTTTGGAAGAAAGACTGAGGAGAGGGAAGAAGGGTTATGGGGCCAGTCACAGGCTGAGGAAGGGAGTCCAACAGTTTGGGCCACATTCTGAGGTGGGTTCAAGGAGTGCGTTGTGGTAAAGCTGCTGGCCAAGGAAGAGATCTGCTGGGCCAGTGTGCTGATCTCTGCCTGTTCCCTGTTGCTGTACTGGTTAGGCTCAGTGGGTATGGGAGATTGGTTGAGGGTAAGAAGACTGGAGTGCCTGGGTAACACATAGTGTGGAACGTGATGTGCTTGGTCAAGGCTGCTCCCCTGTGGCTGATTGAGAAGGCATAAGTCATCGTGATGAAGAACACAGTCTTCTGGGATCTCACATGTGTTGGACACAGACAGACAGTCTGGAACAGATCTAACATCAGATGTGCCTGCTTGGAAATTGCAGGTGGGAGCTGAGGAGGAGACTGGAGAGTGAACGCTGAGTGTGCTGAAAGCTACCTGGTCAAAAGTTTGTTCAACCACATCAGAGAGGGAGTGTGAAGGTGAACGGTGACAAGCGTGTCCTGTCTCTGGGTGGGAGTAATAGACAGGTGAGCCCTCAGGGGAGGACAATAGCTGATCTGTGTATCCCTGCACATCAATTAAGTGGTCACAGGTGAAATCCTCCTGCTGAAGAGGGGATCTGGAGGAGGTCGGGCTGAAGGGAGGGTTGTAGAGAGCAGAGCTGTCACCCGAGGGAGCAGGAGAGCTATGGTTTTGGCGAGAGTTGCTGGGTACATGATATAGGTCTGGCTCGGACTCCCTCCTGGCTCTTGGTCCTGGCGGCTCCTCGCTTTGGCTGTTAGAAGTCCGCTGCCTTTTAAAGCATTTAACATTATTGTAGCTCTGTGCGTGCAGCACCTGTTGACCTGAAACACTAGAGGAAGTTGCCAGAGACAATGGTCTGAAGGCATTGCTGCTGATTTTCGTCTGAATATATTTGGCCTCAGTTTCACTACAAAAAAGGAACAATGATTTTCACTTAATATTTCTCAGTTTAGGTCTATATGAACAGTGAATTTTGCAGTACCTAATGATGAAGTTTGTGCAGCGTAAGCCCTGGACTTCCGAGTCCTTGTTAGCTTGAATGTAGATCCAGGTCCATGACAGATCTTTGCACTGGAGTCGTAGCACCATCTCTACCTGGAACCCTTCGTCTGCCTGAACTGGACAGGACAGAGAAGAAGTATTTTTGGTTTGATATCATTTTGCATACAAGTTGATGGCATTTACACGATAACATCTTATCTCCTTCCATACATAGTCTTTCTTGCATTTCTTTCTTTGCATTGGAACACAGTCTTGACTATCATTGCAGCTGGCTCACATTCAACTATTAATTCAACATTCAAGTTGTTCTGCGATGGACTTAACACTTACTCAAATTTGTATGAGAAGCTGCACTCGAAGACAGATCTTCAGGATGGACAAGACTGTACCATGATCGACCAATTAGATCTTCTGCCGAATACCCCAAAAAATACAAAACACTGAAAAAGAAGGGTGAGATTTTTTAACAGGAACCAGTGCAGGAACATTTGGACTAGCTCAAGGGGGAGGTCACTGGATGTACCTGTCGGATGGCTGAGTGAAGGTCATATCCATTCTGTGGGCACTGTTAAATGTGCTAGAGCAATGGGAGTCTGAGCTTTGTAGCTGGTTGACAGTGGGGGTACAGAGGGCCACAAACAGAGGCTGGTTGGTGATGCAGGTTGTAGAGGAGAATGGACTAGGCTGAGGGAAAGTCTGGAACCTCCCCCGGACCATCATGGAGCAACTCCCATGTTGCATTTTGAATGTCTTGGAGGTTTGCATACAACATACAAAGCTCCTCTCTGAAAATACAGTCTCAGTTTAGCCTTCATGACAGAGGACAAGGGCCACAGTGGAAAATTACTTCAAAACCAAATTAAAGATGAAATATCATTTAGGAAATTTAGGAAAATCAATACTTTTCTGAAAAAACAGCAAAATACTAATACATTTGAAAATTTCAGGTTACATAATAGATGGTAAATATCAGAAAACTGCTGCTAGTTTCAAAATAAGGAATAGGAAGGATTTTGTAAAACAATCCTTCAGTTTATCTTTTAAGCACCAGGACTTTGAAAAGGTTCTTGAAGGAAGTGGATCTGTTCAGAAGAAAATACCAGGCCGCCTTGAAGGGCATTGGTTTTTTGTTGAGGAGGAGATGGCAGGTTGTTGACTGCAGGACTATAGCTGGTTGTATCCCTGTGCTATAATGACTGCTCTCAATGTTACAAAGGTCTTCTTGTAATACTTTGACTTTTATCTTGCAGATTTACAAATTGTTTGTTGTAATATCTCAGATTTTATATTTTAAAACTTCACATATTTTCTCAATGCGACAACAATATTTCTTGCCAAAGAATAATAATATGAATTTTTTAAAAAATATTTTATGTTGTGAAAGAAAACATATTAGTGGTCTTTAATATTTGGGAAATAAGACAGAACAATATTACAAACCAGAAACACCAGGCTCCCATTCTCTAAAGCTAATCTTTCATAATTGAGCATGTTGCAATTTTGAAAGGAAAAAAAAGTCTTTTCAATACCTGATGATGTCTTATTTTCAATGTCCAGGTTCGATTGAACAATAGCGATGTCAGAACTTTCCACCATGTCATAGAATGTGTCTCCTTGAAGGACATCTACCTGGAAAAAATCAGGTTTTATTAGTGGCTGCAACAGATCCAATTCCGTTGTGACACACATCAAACAGCAAAGACCCCCAAATATGTCCACGATGACACTCACCATGGAAAGACCAAGATATTCAACTATATTTTCTGACACATACACCAGCCTCCCCTGGGCAGTGGTGACCAGAATGAAGCCCTGTAGGGCTGGAAGAAAGGCCTCACATGGCAGAGAGCAGTGCGATCGCTGCTCGGCTGGGAGTCCTAAGAGAGAAAGACACAGTTTAGCACTTCACACTCTCGGCTTCTCACCAGTTTGTCAAAGGTTTTGTCTTTGATTAAGCCCCTGTTGTGCAGCAAACTCATTCCCATTTCATCTGACAACGATGCAAGCTGAATGCAAATCAGATGTTCAGAGCACTGGAACTGGAACAAAACAGTGAATACTTACCTTTGAAGAAAACCAACTTCCTGATGTAGGTGCAGATGACAGCCATGGAGTGCAGGTAAGAGAGTCGCTCCTGGTCCTCTAGGGCCATGGGCAGCAGAGCTCGCATGTTCTTGATCTCATGATTGATGTGGTCCCGTCGAGCTTTGGAGGCTCCTTTGGTGCATCTGTGAGAAACCATGATCCCTGAATTTAGTTTAGAAGAACTGGAGAGACTACAACTAGAGAGCTCAAGTTTGGCTTACTGCCACAATTTTCAGAAGCAGTGTGAAATCATCGTCTTCCCAGACAAACGTGTAAAAAGCAAAGTCAAAGACAAAACAGTGATCGTCTGGACTGATTTTGCTGACGCTGACTTTAATTCTTGTGGTTCCTATGGAAACTACTGATGAGAGGCTGCTGTTGCTGAAGCAGGGGTGAGTGCTCTCAACACACTGTGTGTGACCAGTGTGTCTGGACCCATCCACACAGAGCCGGGGAGTTTTATAGCTGCCAGGGCTTGAGTGTGGGCGTCACACACCAAAGGAGGTTGGGCTTCGGCTCCCTTCATCTTTCTCCTTTTAGAGTGGACCCCTAGAGTGCGGTGCCCCACGTTACAGGTAAACGAAAAGGATTTACAACACAGCAACATCTCTATTCATGTAGCTCTGTCAATACAACAGTGTTTCCCACTTCATGATGAATTCCTAGAGGCATTAGTTTGATTCTGCAGCATATCAACCTCACTGGGGCTCGTCTAAGGACTGCATGTAGTGGAACCTCAGTGTGGACAGATCAGTACTTATCACGCACCAACTGGATTAAGTTCTCCTGGGTGTTTCCACTCTAGGCAGCAGACCTGGGTCTAAACTTTCTGAAAGTTGTTAGTCGTGCCCCCAGAGAAGGGGCAGAAATTCACATAATTGACCTGAACTTTGCAGAGTGAACTATGATCCTCATGTAGATGATGAGAGCAGTCACGTTACATCAGCAGCCCTTGCACCAAATTGGCATTTTGACGCTGTTAAGTAGCACCTACTGTAAAACATACACAGGTTTGGAGCTGCGTGGCTAGAAAGGTGTAAAAAAATAAAATAAAAAATCAGTCTTTAATTTAAAAAAACACAATTCGAGTTAAAGATAATTTAATATATCATCAGTTGACCAGAAGGCCAAATGAGCTGCCTTCTGCTCCTACCTTCACAGGCTGTGTGACGAGTCCGGCCCGCGTGGGTCCCGCTCTTCATAAGCTACAGCCCGACACCTCCATCCACCTCAGCTAGGGGAAATGGTGTATAACGGGATAAGGGTACACGTGGTGCAGTCATAACAGTCGAAAACTGGCTTTTCAGACTCGACACTAATTCAGCGACATTTAGCAACAAACTCTTGATTGATGGAGATGAAATGTCAGAATTCACCTCACAATTATTGTATTTAAATATGTGATGCACCAGACTGGTACACCACCGGGAAGCATGATTTAATTTGGGTCCTTCCATCAACAGTACTGACGGCTGTAAGGGTTTTTTTTCTGTTGTTCACACCACATTTAAGTAAACCATAGTAAATGGTATTTTTGTTGTTTTTGTTTAGGTGTGTTGATATGATCAACTACAGATAACGTGAAGTAACGTAACTATTTAAATATTAATTCTCTGTAGTTAGTATTTCCTGAATTTCATAAAGTCTTTTAAAAAATACGACTGAATAAAATGAAAAAAGACTTTCTTTACATTGATCCTGACAGGTAACAAGATCTTATCTCCCCACCTATATATTTGAATAAGCTCACTTGAAAAAGTCTCACACGGTCATGCTGTCACCAACTCCACCCACTACCTGTCAATCAAGTGCCCAACCAATCACGGTGCATCTGCCAGAAGGAATCACATGAACAATGTGACATAAGGCATCTGCTGTGTTAGGAGAAGAAATAACTATACATGGAGGTCCCAGTTAACATAATTTTAGAGTCTAAAATATGTTCCAAAAATTTTCATGTTTTTGAGCAGAGTCAAAACAGCAGGAACAAGACAGGAAAAGGCACCAAATTCTGAGTGAAACTCTGACTGAGAAGAAAGGATTGCATCAAAAAAAGAGAAATACTGCTTAGCCAGAGACAATGAATGTTCAGCACAAAAGGAAAATCGCGAAGCAAAAGAAAGGTGGGGTATACATAAAGTATGCTATACATTCAGTGGGTTTAAGCCTATCAGCCAATAAGCATTTTACCATTTTTATTTACTATCTATCTGGCTCCATAGAACAAGGTAGCTATTTATTATTTTCATATGTTTGGTACGAAATTTGATATTATTGTTTTATCGTGGAATTTCCATGGGTTCCCACTAGTACAGTATATTATTCACTCATCATTTTAAAGGGAACCAGAAACTAAAGCTGTGTGTAAATGCAGTTCATTACGGTCCAGCAGGGAGTGTGTTCTTCTGATAATATGATAGAAAATTGAAAACCCACACCTTTTCATTCTCTTCTGTGTCACAAAATGAGCTTCACATTTGATGAAAGAAAAAAATACCTAAAAATGGAGAAACATATGTATTTACAGTCTTTGCAAACACATATATTATTGAAGTGTATCACCCACCCATGGTCCTTCAATCCGAGGAAGCAGGATTTCTGGTGACCCATCGGGTTTTAAAGAGTAGAACAGGAGGCAGAAGCTTCAGCTATCTGGCTCCTTTACTCTGGAACGAACTCCCAGCCTCAGTCCGGGGGGCAGACATTCTCAGCTTATTTAAGAGTAGACTGAAAACCCTCTTCTTTGATAGAGCCTACAATTAGAAATAACACAGACCCCACTAGATATGCTGCTATAGGCTTAGGATGCTGAGGGTATCTTTCTCCATTTCTCCTGTTAAAGGGAGATACTCTGGAGCTCCTGTCACTTCTCCTTCCCTTTCTTTATCTTTCTATGCCCCTAGAAGTTATTACTACTGTCAAATCACACTCTTTGTCTGCACGATACTACCACTGTCTTTGTGCCTCTATTCCACAGGTGGAGAACGCGGATGGAAGACAGGATATCCAAAGGACTGGAAATCCCGCCCCCCATTCAGCGACAACGCACTATGGACATTAAACTCAAACTGGCCTATTTGCCAATCTCTCACTCTCCCTCTGTCTCTTTTACTTGTCCTATCTCTTTCCCCAATGTATTTCTCTTTCCCAACCAACAGGTCAAGGCGGATGACCGCCCTCCAGAGCCTGGGTGCTGCCCGCAGTTTCTTCCTCAATGAGGTAGTTTTTCCCCTACACTTTCGCTTATGCTTGCTCTGGAGGGCATTGCAGGCTTTTTATCTGTAAAGCGCTTTGAAAAGTCTTCAGATGTGATTGAGCACTATATAAATAAAAGTTGATTGATTTATTTGTATACTTTGAAGCATCCACAAAGATTCATCATAGCGAGCATAATGAGTCTTATAAAGCTACATAACCATTCAAACTGCTGAGTCCAGTAGTTATGGATGATTCTGCTGTGACAAATAATCTAGTGTGTGTCGTCATAGAGACACCTCAACTTGATACAAACAAAAATAAAAAATAAACAGATTTATTTCATTATCATTCAAGTATTATCTCCTTTATAGTAGAGTAGCTGAGCGGAAATAGAGACAAAATAAAACACTGATTTAAAATCTGTTTGGTTTAACAGCCTCACCCCCCCACACACACACATACACAAATACAAGCAAAAGAAGTTGCTGATAAAATTCATTTATTGTCATTTCACATTTGTACAAATTAGGAAACATTCAAATAACTGTTTCTTCATTCATTTATATATGAATGAATATACATACATTCATTCATTCATTTATCCATGTTATTGAAGTTGAGACGATCAGAAATCGCCTCATCTTCAAATGAGTCATGGGATCTGCTGGAATCTATCGTATGCCAACTGACATAGGGCAGGAGAAGTACACCCTGGATTAGCCACCAGTTTATCGCAGGGCCACACATAGACTGACAAAAAATATCACTCTCACAGACAAATCAAAGTGTCCAATTCAATTAAATGACATGTTTGTGGAGGAGGGAGGAAGTCGGAGAACCCCGAGAGAACCCTCGCAGACACGAGGAGAACACACCAACTCCAAATACAAAGGCTCCAAGGGGAATTAAACCGAGGACCTTGTTGTTGTGAGGCTACAGGACTACCCACTGTGCATTTATGCTGTTGTAGATGAGGGTGCGTGGGGGCTCAGAGGTTATCAGACAAAAATCCCACCTGAGCGTGTGAAGTGTGATTAAATGTTGTGGTTTGATTGTCCCAGATGAAATACAGTATCTTGCCTCTGGCTGTAGAAACCTGCGACTTTCATTCATTCTGATAGAACTGACGTTGTCGCCTGTACAATCTGAGAGAGGCTGAAATGAAAATTGTTGCTCTGCTGTCTGTTGTATAACAGTTTTCATTCAAACATATGCAGCATTCACTCTCAGTGCCTGGTGAATGTGTAACTCAGGGCCTGTTTAATGGATATTATCTGGTGTCAAATGAAGGGCACCGTATGTCTGTCTGACGGGGAAACGGTTGTGTCTCAGATGTAATGTTTAAGGACCAGGGTTGTGTTCTTGGTCGCATACGGGACCGTGTTGCTCTTCTTTGACATGGAAGGTAACATATTTTCAGAATACTGTAGTCTTTGTACACCTGAAGTTGAAACCAATTTCGTTCAAGTCACATGATAGGAACTTGATGCTTCAATGTTTGAACAGCAATTAGACTTCTGAGGCAGTCAGCAAAAGCAGTTTGTCTTCATTCTTAATTTCTCTTCGGGGATTATAACAGTATATAAAATAAAATAAAATAAAAATGGGGATTTAAAAGTGTGTATTGGAATCAATTAAATCCCAGATATAAGGAATTAAGATACATGATGCACTGAGGCTCTGGCCCAATATCACTACTTTCAGCAGATGACTAGACTTTAAGCATCACTAAACCACAGTAGAATGCTTCCACTCATCCAAGAAGAGTCTTTTACAAGAACACTCTTCACACTAGTAGAAAAGATTTAAGCTTACAGGATGATCAATTTATTTTTCATCCTTTTGGCAAAAGTTTAGGTTTTACAACTACAGCCTGTATTCTCTGAGGGTCCATGCTCATGCAGCAGCTCTTTTCTTAAATCCCCAGTTTAGTGGCCTCAACACTTGGAGCAGAGACCTAGAACTTGAATTGCACAGGGATATGTGAGACAAGACAAAACAAATCACTCTGAACAAATCCTCAGTCTGATTCTCAAGGGCCGGTGGGATAGTCTGAGTCCTGAAGGGAAATTAGAGAGTCATTTGGATGAGTACCTGCTTGCATTAGCACCTTGGTTGTCTGGATCAGGCCAGCTCTGAGGCCAGAGAGGGGGACCCGCTGTGGCCCTGTTTCCTGTGTGTGGCGGGGCCAGGCGGGACAGGGTGTCTCTGCTGCCCCACATTAAGCTGACCCTTCGTCTGTGGCCTGCACTTAAGAGCGTAGATAACAGTGGCTTTATAGCACAGGGCTGGTGACAGACAGGAACAAACTGCTAAGCTGCTACTGGTGCTAGAGGCTAAGACTGGAGCTGGGGTCCATGATGGGACACTTTCTAATGATGGGGGCCCAGAGCAGCCGAACACGTCCTATTAGGCTGTCTGACAGCCAGTCGGGGGGGAGGGTTGGGTGGCACCAAGGCTTCAGAGTACCCACTAAAGTAGCCACTGAGGGCTATCAGACAGACTGGCTGGGGTAGGAGAGCAGAAACGGGGGCACTAAAGGACCTGCTGACGACTATGTACAGTTGCTTCAAGAGATGGAAGTCACACATATCAGACTTGAGTCCTAAACTCATTTTTTGACGTCTGTGGTGGTTTCAGCAGTTAGAAACACATGAAACAAGCATAGTTATATGAAAATTGGTCACGGTTTTACTGTTTCATTGACTGATAGCTTTTTAATGGTAGAACACAACCAACAGACAGAAAAGTCAGCTCACTTTTAAACGTCTGTACTTTAGCATTCCACCAGTTTATCTTTGCTTTTTTGTAGACATACTTGCGTCTCATGAGTCTGTTAGTTGTGAAATGCTGTACTGATTTTAAAATATCGATTTTATTGGATTTTAGACAATGTGCACTATTCTTAATTTTTCTTTTTGTATCCCATTTTTTATTTATACTCATGTTTTTATGCATCTATACTTTTTCTTGTGGAAACAATAATTTTTTTCTCCTTACAAGAAATGTATTTGTTGAAAAGAACATTGAGCTGTATTTGTTGTTTAAAATACAAACAGAATAGAATCATTTGCAAAAGAACTGTTGTTACACAAAGTTGTGAAGCATTGTCTTTTCTTGAGCCTTTCCATGATGACACTTCATACCTAGTCATGATACCGAACTTTTTTTTGCGCAACTTACACACCTCACGGACGTTTGTTGATCCCATCCTGCCTTTTGTGATTCAAGCTGTTGAAAATCAGCTTGAATCACAAATCCTTGCTCATTTGTCATTCTAAGTTCACAGAAGAACATTTGGGTGTCAGGTTTGTCACTTTAAATGTTTTCTTCGTTTGGGTTCATTCTTTGTAGGGTTGCTAATTGTTTGACATACAAGAAATTAATTTTAGCACAAATTTTGGGAGCTTTGTTCTAAAATATAAGATGCACATTTAGTTCTAATTAATCAATCTGCAAATTCTGAACATTTAGGGGACCTCATTTAATAATTTGTCAGGTGAAACCGGATCCCTGGTCCAGCAGTTTGACACATTCTAGGCGCTGTTCCAACCTTCACTATCGATTGTGTCTCAAACTACTGTATTGGTAGAGCAATAGTTTCTCTGTGAGGTGCTGCAGACCAAATACTAGAGGGGCCTCCATGTTAAATGTCACATACATGAACGACTCTGTGTTCATGTTTTAATTCTTCAGCTCCACCTACAATGTGTCAGCAGCCAGAGGTGAGTGAATGACCATCAATGAGGAAATCGGTTGCAAATGATTTTTATTTTTAACCATAGTGTCTATATTGTCATATAATCAATATTTAGTTTGTGTCATATTCTTGATAATATCACCCATAACCTGCACACAAGAAAATAACCACTTCCCAAAATAAAAATGACATCCACACCACACAGTAACAAAAAAACAACAACAAATATCAGATTTGTGACACCAAATGTCACAAATTATGTGACATTTGGTGTCACATAATTTGTTGATTTGTTCACCACTATTCTTTTGTGAACACATGATTAGCTTCCTTATGGTCTCACTGCATTAGCGGTTTCATAGTCCTGTAACTGGGGAGCTGAGGAAAGTCACTGGTGTGATATGCCTTTGTGTGTAAAGCACAGAGACGTAAGACTGCGTTGCATCGGCACCACCTGTCTGTAAATAAAATTCACACTTGGTTTGGGCGGGTGAGCATCTCCACCTCTGGAACTCTACTTAGGCAAGAAGCAGCACTGACCCGTCTGCTGTCTGTAAGGCCCGGTGTGCCACGGGTGGCTTTAGTGCAGTTATTTTGTGACTCCAACCTGCAGTAAAAGTGATTTTACACAGCTTCACATGAAATACACATATTGTAAACATTTACGATGAGGGTCAGTATCATCCAATCCTGATGTTCAGGACCCAAGTGTCCTTCTAAGCAGCCAATTAGGGACTCAAAGAGTACACTATCGGGTCGGGTGGTAAACAGCTGCAGCCTCAAATATCATGAGGGAAATGCATTGATGCAGCTTACATGTGTGGTAACATTTCCCATTCCTATCGCAATAGAGGGGATCGTTCTGCCCGTACATCCACCCTCACAAAGTCATGAAGTTCAATCTGATGATCTTTCTCTCATTTGTACTTTTTAAAATTCAAACTCTGCTCTTTCCTTTGTGTCAACGGATCCCATAAAAACACCAAAACCAATAACTGACTGATCTAATGAACACTGATAGGATCCTACTGTGAAATTTAAAAAATACTCACCATCTTACTGGTGGAAATATGAGCATGTGCACCAAATCCCTACTAAAAGCAGTCTGAAACAAATGCTGGACTTGTTCCTATTAAAACATTAACTCTTCAAAAACAGTCCGGCTGTTCTAGAAAACGAGCTGAAAGTCAGAGTGTGGAGAAAACCCGGAAGTTTGTTGTTGGTATTGGATTTGTTGACTATCAAACCATAAAACACCACCAACCTCATCCTTGTTAATGGGTGGAGAAAAACGGTAAAAAACAAAAATTTGTTCTACAATTTGTAAATAGCATCCATAAAATAAAAGCACACAACCCGAATAAAACATTTCTAAACTGAGCCATTCTTGGTTATCCTCAAACTGTGGTATGTAATCTCATGACAGCCCTTTACTTTGAGAGCATCTGTTGAGCTGTAGCTTTGCAAGTTGAACACTAACACATCCACAATGTCCTTTTTCACAGCGCTGTGAACGAGCAGCTCAGGAGGACGGGTCTGTGAGCGCTGTCCGATTGTCTAGAACAACTACATTATGCAGATCTCCCCACAAAAGCAGGCGGACCGGGTGGGCTAGGATTATGTGTAGAGTGGACGATGTGCTTGTACACATACAATGTGTAGATTTGCATCTTGATTCCCTTCTACGTTTGGCACTGAAAAACAAACCTCAGGGTACGAGTGGGGTGGGGTGGGAAGTGAGTCACAATCATGACAGCTCCTGCAACATCTGCCCAATCGCCCAGTGAAAAAGGGTTTCTCTAGAGGATTAGAGTCTTCCTAATTTTTGATGGAAGTACTGCAGATTGACTCTGGCTTCAGTCCACTTGTGAGCCCTGTGTGTGTGTGTGGGGGGGGGGGGCGTGACGAGGTGCAAGCCAGTCAAACACAACCTTTTCAAGCATAACAACCTAGAAATCCTGCACCTAATAATACATGTCCTATATTTAACACCAAAGCATTAATGTAGCCTCATCCACTCCATTCGCTATGAACATAAACTCTTATGTCTTAACGGACATGGTAGGGTTACACAGATTTGTGAATAGGTTGCAGCCATGAGATCCACACCATTCAGGTGTTGTGGTACGTAAAAACATGATCTGTTGAGTTTGACGTCAGGATGACGCCCCATAGGCAGAGGCTGGATCACAAGACCTTTGGCTGAATCATGTCTCTTCCTGTGCTTATGATTAGATATCTATGATTATCATAGGCTGATTAGATTTCTAGGGAGGCTAAAAAGAAGAAGAAAAATTTCTATCTCGCATATAAACAGTGTCTCAAGGATTTAAATATCCTTAGATAAAAGGATGCTCAAGAAATAATATGTAGGGTATTTTGGTCAGTGAAGAGTATGCACTTGAAGAATGTTGCAAATAAATCTGCTCCAGATCCAAAGTTTACAAAAACACTTTGGAGCTCAGTTGATTGGAGAGGTGGAAGTCTCCAGTCCTGAATCAGACCAAGGAGTCTTGGTTCACAGAACTGGACGTTCAGGGCATCAGCCGTGGGAAGAGAATATGGGCCTGCTGATGTTGCTGTTGGTGGTCATGGCTGTCAGTTCCCACCTAGAGTGAACAAAGGAAAAAGAGACAAGAGCCTCAGGATACAGTTTACACTTAGAAATAACTATAATAAAAAATATTTTTATTATAAAATATATATTATATATTATATAATAATTTCATTATTAAAAAAATTATAATAAAAAAATCTCTTTTGTCGCCGACCCAGTCTGAGTTCAAAGCGCTGCAAATCACATTACCTACACCTGTGCGTCCTGCAACATCTAGACTCACCAGGAGGAACTCCTAATTCTGGAGCAAATCATGCAGAACTCCCGTGAGGCTCATGATCTAATTTATATTTTCTACGTTTCATTATTTCAAATAATTCTGAATTAAAGAGTTGCTCAGACAGACAGAGCTGGAATAACCAAGCAAGTGAAATGATCTTCTTCTCATTTCGGCTTTTCCCGTCAGGGGTCGCCACAGCGGATCAGTTGTGTCTATCTATCCCTGTCTTCCGCAGGGATAGATACACATTTACACATTTCTGTATACGTCTTCTTGATCTCCTTTTCTTCTTTTCTTTTCGGCTTTTCCCTTCAGGGGTCGCCACAGTTGCCTCTATGTAACCCTGTCTTCTGCAACCTCTTCTCTCACACCAGCTACCCTCATGTTCTCTTTCACTACATCCATAAACCTCCTCATTGGTCTTCTTCTAGGCCTCCTGCCTGGCAGTTCAAACTCATCATCCTTCTACCAATATATTCACTATCTCTCATCTGGACATGTCCAAACCATCTCAGTCTGGTCTCTCTGACTTTATCTCCAAAACCTCTAACATGTGCTGTCCCTCTGATGTACTCATTCCTGATCCTGATCCATCCTCAGTGACACGGTCTCTAGACCAAACAACATCACCAGTTTTGTAAACCTTTCTTTTGATTTTAGTTGAGACTCTTCCATCACACCTCACACCTGACACTTTTCTCCACCCGTTCCATCCTGCCTGTACATGCTTCTTCACCTCTTCTCCACACTCTTCATTGCTCTGGACTGTTGAGCCTAAGTACTTAAAATCCTCCACCTTCTTGATCTCTTCTCCCTGTAACCTCACTCTTCCACTTGGGTCCCTCTCATTCACACACATGTACTCTGTTTTACTGCGGCTAACCTTCATTCCTCTCCTTTCAAGGACAAACCTCCGCCTCTCTAGCTTCTCCTCCACCTCTTCCCTGCTCTCACTGCAGATCACCATGTCATCTGCAAACATCATAGTCCATGGAGATTCCTGTCTAACCTCGTCTGTCAGCTTGTTCATCACCATAGCGAACGAAAAGTGGCTCAGAGCTGATCCCTGTTGGAGTCCCACCTCCACCTTGAACTCCTCTGTCACACCTACAGCACACGTCACCACTGTCTTACAGTCCTCATACATGTCCTGCACCACTCTAACATACTTCTCTGCCACTCCAGACTTTTCATACAATACCACAGTTCCTCTCCGAGCACCCTGTCATAAGCTTTCTCCAGATCTACAAAAACACAATGCAGCTCCCTCTGGCCTTCTCTGTACTTCTCTATCAACATCCTCAAAGCAAATACTGCATCTGTAGTACTCTTTTTTGGCATGAAACCATACTGCTGATCACAAATGCTCACTTCTGCCCTTAGTCAAAATACAACTACTTAACTACTGAAATTATCTTAAATAAATACCAGGAATATCCTCTTTCCTTACTTATTAGGAAACATTTAATGGTCTGACATTTTTATTTTTCTACTGCAGTACAGTGTGACGTCCGTCCTCCAGCCGTGCACCACTCTTTTATGATGAGGGGCTACATTGTGGGCGAGGATGCCGTAACACGAGAACCAGGAGCAGGGGCTGAGAACCGGGTCTAGTGCTGACCTGCTGACAGGTCAGAGGTTGAGCTCCAGATTATTATCACTGGCTCTGGTTTCACACTCACTCCCCTCTCAAATGCTTTGTTCGTTTTTTGTTGGACGTGTGTGTTTAAGATTGGCATTGGAGCTGGAGATGCCAGGGAGGGGCAAAGGGAGTTAACCAGAATCTTGTGACCCCACCAGAAACCCTCTGAGGGTGAAGGGAGACAACAGCACAATCTGAAGTGAGGTGTGTACAAGGTGGTTAAGGTAGTGAGAGGAATCCAACAGGAGTAATCTGAATCATGTGGCACGGGGTCCATATGTCCACTTCCAGATGCATTTGTCTAATGAGAAATTAGCCCTCCAAAGTCTATTCAAGAAGGGTTTCAAAAATTCATAAATTATTTAAAGCTAAAAACCACTCAGTCATAGAATGTGAATAATAATGTGTAAAAGTCATACTTCACTTTAACACTGCTGTATGTCCATGTCATTAAAACAAAACAAAAGAAGTTCAGATTTGGCACATTTTCATCAACAGTTTAGATGGATAAAAGGGGATTTGGTGTTTATTAACTACTTTACAAGTGTCTGCATCAGAGTAGAAGACGTAGAGGATGTGAACTGGAAACAAAACCAGTTCTTTGTCTGCCAATTAACATCTGAGAAGAAAAAGGAGAAACAGAACCAGTCGCCTTGACCATCTTCAGCCTGGCAACACGCAGCTCATCTTCTTCACTTGGAGCGTAAAGAGACGACAAGTCAAAGGAGTTTGATGATCTTCACATCAAAATGATTTCAGAAAAGATGTTTCCATCGTCCATTAACATAGTCAAAAAATACTTACAAACATTTTAGTGATGTCTTGGGTCATCAAGATTCCATCAACCTCTTCTAAAATATCTAAAACGATGTATTCATGTGAACATTCATGTCGTAAACTTTCAGTCAGTGTTGCTTTAATATGCAGATCACTATATAATATTGAAAGTCAAAATAATAACAAGCCATAGTAGTAATCTCTTCAAGTTGATTCATAAATTATTCATTTATTTGTCAAAAAATAAATAAATTAGGAATTATTACTGTGACAATCACATAATCACCTTACACCTAGCTTTGCAGACAGGATAATAAACCTGAAGTTGTCCACCATATATATTTGTGTTGAGTTTACTTTATTTATACCATAGCTTAATTCTCTTTCTATAGTTGACCATCACCCACATTCATTTCCAAGCACGCTTACAAATGAGAAGTGTGAAATAGTGCAAATTAAAATCTAGGTAAGATAAATAATATAAAAATAAGTACAAAGTACAATAAGTAGAACAATGAATAAGTAAATGGGAACAGTACTAATAATATCTGCAGCTTCAGGCCAGGCTTCAGCCAAATCATGGTAGAAGGAAAAAAAGACCTGGAATAGTCTTTTGTCCCTGTGTTTGGTCTTCCTGAGCGGCTGCATGTGACATTGACCTAATGGCATCAATTTGAATTCATTTTGCGTCATCCACTCTCTTGTCATTTTGGTAGGCAAACTGAAGAGAATCGAGTTTGTCTACAGCCAGAGAGAAAGATTTCTCCAAGTGTTTCCCTGCCAGAAACGTGAGTACCACCGGTCTGAACGCTTGTAATCCAGAGGGTTCGCAACCTTAGGAATTATATGTAACATTTCCAAATAATAGGGAGGGTATCAAAAGTGTCCACACTTTTGATAAAGATAGAAAGAAATATCCTTAAGTTGTTCAATACACTGGTGCATGGTGTGACTGCAAATATTGTCAGGATCCGGGGCTTTACTCCTTTTCAAGGCGTGAAAAGAAACCATTGAAAGTATCAGGCAGTATCTGGTCGTAATCCATTCCCCATAGCAACCTCACCACAGAACTTCCTGTGGTGATGTCAGGAAGTTCTGCTTCGACTTTGATCCAGAATGCAAACAGGTTTGAAGTTGTTTCAAACATAGGTTTAAGGCCACCATCATTTGTAATCTTCGGATTTTCTTCTAGCATGGATAAACTTGATTCACCTGGCTTGCTCATGAATGGCTTGCGGATCCATTTCTTCTCCACCTGTGGATCTTTTGTGATTGGAATGAAAATAAATCTGCAACTAAGTCAAGGATGGAGGGGTGTGTGGCACTTTTAACATAGAATGTCTGGAAGACTAAAGAAAATAAAATTCATTTGATTTTAAACAAGCTTATTCTTTTTTCAATGCCCAATACCAAATGTTCGATGGCCTAATGGTTGAGGACCTCTGTTCTATAGCATTCCAGGCTACAAATAACCTCATTGTAAGTTATACTAGAGCAGGGTTGCATATAACATTTTTGGTCATATTTAACACATATTTTTATGTTATAATTAATTTCATCTACGGTTGATCTTTTGTAAGAATCATGGCAAAAGTAAACAATTTCTTATAATTTCATTAATTTGATTCCACTTGTTTCTGGAAATGATGTCCTGACTCTACAATCAGTTTCTCAACACCACCAGAGCTTTATGACCCCTACCTCTGAAACCCCCATTTAGGTCAGTTAACACTTGCAGCTGATTAAAGTTGGACATGTGGCACTGTGGACAGTGAACAGGAGAAGCCCGAGGAAAACCCCATCGTCAGTGTGGGAATGAACCTCTTGTAAACTCCAACACTGACTGCAGCTTTGTGTATGTGAACAAAAACCATCCATCATCCTCACATAAACACCACAAACACAGAATAACTGCAGAGGCAGCGTCCTTGTGTCTTACTGTAATTAATCAATTCAGCTCTAGTTTTAGACACAACAAACACAATGTGGTACGCAAAAGCACTTTGTTTTTATTGACCTTGCTGTTATGTGCACCTATGTATATACAGTAAGTACAGATGGAGATGAAGAAGTTACCATTACTTACATGAGTCATAATTTGCCTCTTTGAAAAACAACTCAAACAGTGCTAATGTCTGAGAACAGGATGACTGACTGACCTGAGATCATGTGGGAGTCCTAACTGATCCAGATTGGATTCAATGACAGCGACTTTGCATAACGTCTTCAAACTAGGGCCTGAAAAGAAGATACAATAAATTACACCCTGATTGTTCCCCACAAAAGGACATGAAAAGAAAATGAAAACATGATACTGAGCCACAATTCACAAACTGCCTCTAAATGACTATCATCGTCATGGCTGTCCCGCCATATGTTCGATACTGAGCAGCATGTAGCGTGCGTGACTGTCAGGTGGAGCCGTGTGCCACAGGGATACAACTAGATACTGCCAGGTCCATACGGTCCCAGTGTAGACCCACCTACACAAACCCGACCTGTGATCTGACTGCGTTACAGGCCGTCCCAGAACAAACAGGAAATGACTATATTTGGAAGTCCATGAAATTGAAGTATCCAACGTGATAATGCAAGGCAGGGCCAAGGTCAGGCATGTTAGGCTAGGCGAGAAGGAGACCAGTGGTGTAAGGAGGGTACTGGTTGTATAAAATGGGAGACAACCGGATATTAAATGCTTGTTATCTTATTTTACAGTGGCAGTGGACACATGGTGATTTATGCCTTTGATTAAAACGAGTCACAGAGGAAGACAAAGATACTTACTGAAGTCTAAAATGTACAAGTCTGAATGATCCATGAGGTTAAATTCATCACCCATTCCTTGTTCGGGACACGGGCTGTAAAGAGAACAAAAATAAACACCTTAGAAGGATTAATGGCTTCACACATAAAATGATTTTTACACACGTTTAAAAGAAATCAATTCAGGATAAGTCACTGCTTTAACCTCTTGTGTTTTTTTTCTGACCATCTTCATTGAGGTTCACAGAGACACTGATTATTCTGAAAAAGAGCTGGGTTGTTAACACGGTGCTCTGCTCTCCTTATCACAGCCTGACATGATTTAAGCCTACAGGAAATACAGCCTTGCAGTGAGGCTGCAGGCTGGCCAGTGCTGATAGTGTCCCAGACCCATCACGGAACATCTGTTTCCTGCTCCAGCTTAACACACACCTGTGGTACACCTGGTCCACCACTGCTCATCGCAGGGCCACATAGACAAACATTCACACTCACATTCACACCTAAAGACTAATTAGTGTTTTCAATACACACATTGTATGTTTTCGGAGGTAGGAGGAAGCCGGGGAACCCGGACAGAATCCACGGAGACAAAGAGAACTCCAGCACAAACATGGCTCAAGTGGGATCAAACCTGAAACCTTTTTTCTGTGAGGCAGCAGCGCTGCTCAGTGTGCAACCATGCTGCCCACTATCAAGGATGCCATTTAAAATTTATCTGTTTAAGTCTTAGGGAGTTGTAACAATATTTAAAGGACGTTTTATTCCCAAAAGGTCTTAAGTATATTCCTGCAAAACAACTCAGAGCATTTCATTTATAGCAACAACCACCAAGAGACATGAACAGATTAGTGGGTAAAAAAACGTTGTTAATAGTTTACAGTACCCAGAGGACAGCTTCACACCAACAGGTGCATTTACCAAAGCAGTTTAGTGTCTATAAACGTATATTGCTGAGAATAACTGAGGGACCTGGTAGCCATGAGTGGTTCTTAAGAAAGTCTATGGATGCTCCCTGCTGTGCATGAACTAACTCGTGAGCTCCCTCAGAAACCACTACAACACAGTTCAAACTCTCCAGCACCAAACACTTGTCCTGAATGGCATTTATTGCCTTTTCCCTTTCCTTCAGTCCACCCATTCTTCATTCATGACCCAAACTTTCATCTTGTTATTCCACTCTCTTCACTACTGTCATCCAGCCATCAATCTCTATTCCTCTTTCCTGCTGTCCTCTCCATCGTGTCTCCTTTGGCTGCATGTTCAGGACGTCGTAAGGGTTTTACGTTGCTAATCTTCCCTAAACAAACATAATAGTGGCTTCAAGCAGCCAGGAGAGGTGCAGAGCACGAGTGCAGTTGTCCCAGGGGGCCAGCTGGGGAAGTCATTATGCCCACTAGCACCCTATGAGGTAAGTCCAGCTCAGCATGGAGCTTTATCAGAATGTCCACCACCCTCGTTGTAGCAACTGAATTTATTTTCAGTTGCTAACGTAACAAAATTACTAAATTGATTGAACATCACAAATTTTATTTAACCTTATTTCATGTATGCAAATTTTTTCTTCATCAACTAAAAAACAAAAACTGATATGTTGCATTATGAAAAGGAAAAGTCAAACATTTATCAGTTACATCAGAAGATATGTGTGAGAATGACGCTGGCAACAGCTGTTGTTGCAATTGCTCTGTGAGCTCAAAGGGAGAGACGTTATAGGTGACGATGGTGAAAGCTTCCAGATAAGTCGATGCTTTAACGGGAGCCACAAGAGGGGTGAAGACCGCAACACCATGAAGAAAAAAAAAGCTTTCTCGCATGGAAAATGTCTGGGTGTGAAATTCAGTAGAACATTAGGGAATGTTTTATTGGTCATTGCAAACAGACAGAGGCTGAAAAGGATTGTAGAGGAAAAGGTGCTAAGAGGTGTGAAAAGACAGATCGGCAGCAGTTGAAAGTAGAGAAAGTCACAGTGAACGACTTTATGTGGCATCCTGGTGTTTGATGGGTCACTATGTTACTCGATCAGCGAAGTATCACTAAGTGTGAAAGTGCTCCTCCCCCCACAGCAGCAGAGGTTCCCAGTCTGAATGAGGCCTGAGTGATGCTGCTCCCCCACTACAAAAACACTGCGCGCTATTTCAAACAACACTCAATGAGGGTGTCTAATCACCCAATTGCCGGGCCTTTCTAGTAACGCACTGCCTGCTGTACCTCATTATCTACTAAATGTAGGACTAAAAACAGTGGAGGGACGAGCTGAACTACAGTCTGGAAACTAATGAGAAGCAACACAGAGCTCTGGGAATACTCCAGGAACGTAATTGACCACAAATTGTTCAAATGACTTTCAGACACAACAACAATGCAAATTAAGTGACCAGAAAAGATTCTGTTTTGGAACCTGGGCTTTCTAAACACAAATACTTTTGTAAACAACACAGATAGATGCTGAATTGTTGTCGACATGTTTTCAGTGGCTTCATCAACCGTAGCCTCTTTCTTGGGACTGATACGATCTGCATCCTTTTCCTTTCTCCACTTCCTATTGAACTTTGGTCTTTCAGAACATGGAGCTCACCGGAACTCATCACACACTATAACTTGCTGTTCAGCATCTTACCAGGATAGGCAGACCTGCATCAAGTTTTTTCAGCAACACTTTTGATTGAAAGCCTGAAAAGGCTGAGAATGCAAAAACCAGATAGACAATTTTCAAACACGTTCTTCATTAATGATGAAATACTTCACCATTGGGCCCTATTTAAGCTAATAGTCTTTTGTATTTGGAATTGGAATTGTTTTATTTTACATTCATACAGCATGGTTTCCAAATGGATCCCGTTACACATGGAACCTCAAAAACGACTAACAAAGCTGTAGTTGTAGTATGTATACTCCAGCAGCCGATGGTAGGTTGTTTTCTATCTGTCAAAGTTGTTTTCAGCCACATTTATATTCTAAAGGTTTATAGTTTTAGTCCCTAAACTAAATAGACAACCTAAACGGAACAAAAAGATTCTATATCTAGGTGATCATCATCACTAGGGATCCATAAAAGAGAGATCTCTTTTTAATGTCAAATTGAAAGAATGGCAGACGATCCTGCCCGGACTGTGGACTGTCTCATGGATTTGACCAAGGTGGGCAGTAAAACTTTTCAGTTCAAAACATGACTGAAATAATATTACATTTCAAATTTCAGTTTTATATATGATACCATCTTAATGAAAAATAATTGATTCACAGTAAATGGATGATAAAATGTATTCTCTATTTTTATTCACTTTGAAGGAAAAACTTTATTTCAAGGTCTTTTAAAAAACAAGTCATCTACTGATAACAATGTGATTAAGATGAAAACAGTGTGCCCTCGCACATTTGTGCATCAACGCTCGCGACTTCAACTCATCGCAGATTTTTGGTAAGCAGTCACAAGCCCCTTCTTGTTCGCTATGGTGATGGACAGGCTGACAGATGAGGTTAGACAGGAATCTCTATGGACTATGATATTTGCAGATGACATTGTGATTTGTAGTGAGAGCAGGGAACAGGTGGAGGAGAAGCTAGAAAAGTGGAGGTTTTTCCTGGAAAGGAATGAAGGTTAGCCGCAGTAAGACAGGGTACATCTGTGTAAATGAGAGGGACCCAAGCGGAAGAATGAGGTTACAGGGAGAAGAGATCAAGAAGGTGGAGGATTTTAAGTACTTAGGGTCAACAGTCCAGAGCAATGGAGAGTGTGGAAAAGAGGTGAAGAAGCATGTACAGGCAAGATGGTACGGGTGGAGAAAAGTGTCAGGTGTGATGTGTGATAGAAGAGTTTCAGCTAAAATGAAAGGAAAGGTGTACAAAACTGTGGTGAGACCACCGATGTTGTTTGGTCTAGAGACAGTGTCACTCAGGAAAAGACAGGAGACAGGAGAGATGAAGATGCTGAGGTTCTCTTTGGGAGTGACCAGGAAGGATAGGATCAGGAATGAGTACATCAGAGGGACAGCACATGTTAGAGGCTTTGGAGATAAATTCAGAGAGGCCAGACTGAGATGGTTTGGACATGTACAGAGGAGAGATAGTGAATATATTGGTAGAAGGATGCTGAGTTTTGAACTGCCAGGCAGGAGGCCTGGAGAAAGATCAAAGAGGAGATTTATGGATGTAGTGAAAGAGGACATGAAGGTAGTTGGTGTAAGAGAAGAGGATGCAGAACACAGGGTTAGATGGAGGCAAGTGATTCGCTGTGGCGACTCCTGAAGGGAAAAGCAAAAAGGAAAAGATGAAAGAAGCAGAGTCACCTGATGCCGTACTCACATTCTATTGGCTGACGGTATCCAGAAGTGTGCTCGTTCCGTGAGTCCCGGACTTACGTGAGACACAAAAGTGCTTTCAACAGTTGATAGGAGTGTGGGAAAAGGTAATACAGTTGGTGGTTTAATATCAGTATTCGGTCATAAACATTTAAATTAGTGTAAATAATAGGATAAATAGTTCGTCGCTCTATCGTGGAATTCGTTAATTGCTTGTGGTTCCTAGAACGCATTATCTGCAAGGAACGAGGACACACTGCATTCAACTGTTGGATTACAATTCGAGTTGCCACAATTTTGGAGCTCATGTTTCTTAAAGCCAACAGACTTTGGTTATCACAGATCCATAGATTCTCATCTATTTTTTTTTTCCTTAATCTCGGCCGTCTCACCCCGGCCTTCGTAGCTATCTGTGCCCCCTCCTGGGCAGTGGCTGGACAGTGGATTAAGACCTCTAGCAGTCCAGACCAAAACCCCATGCAGAGAGAGAGACTCAAACTACCGCTGGCTTCAAGGGAGAGAGGCCTGGCTTCAGATTAGGACAGAGGCTGCTTCAGCTACTATACTGTAGAAGAACATATAATTGTCATGAAGGGGACTACTTGTTATCAACTTAGCCTGCTTATAAAAATGAGGACGACACAGCTGCATAATTTACAAGGGAAATCTGAGGGGCTAGCCAAATGCTAATCTATAGCTGGTGGATTTAATAATGAAATATAAATTACTTCCTTTGAAACATTAAGCTAAAGATTGCCTTCCAGGTCGGCAGCCAAAGAGGAGCCACTCACTATAAATAACGCTTATAACCATACAGAAGCATTATTACATGTGTAATAATTAGCAGAATAAATTATTTGGGAAACAATCCATGGATGATTTTCTCATCATCATCTAGTCCTAAACCACCATTACTGTAACTGCATCTCTATCGGTCTGGTCGACTGCAAAACACGATTGTTTAATCATACTTTGATGACTGAGGACAAACAGCCTCATTCTGTGTTAAAGCCATTAGCTGCTTGGTTTTATTTTTTGTCTGTACAGGATGACATTGCTCTAGAAAGAACCTAAAACCGCCAAGATGTGATCTGCTTGTGATGACAGCAGTAATTCACAAGCTAAACTAGTGTCATTTATACGTTTAAATGTATGTGGACGACTGAATCACAAAGCTTTACCTATGCAGGCTGTTTATTTGAGCTGCTGTGTAACACTCAACCTTATGACTCCTTAATGTATACAGGCTGTTAGTGGGTTAAAGAGGGTTAAGATGCAAATGAAGCTTGTCTTTGAAGAGTAAATCACAGTGTTGCTGTGCTGCCCCACAGCCACAGTCCCGCCACGTGCGGGATGCCCTACATCCTGTTCGGGTCACCTCCACTGTTTGACAGGTTTTATCTCTGCCACACTCGACACACACACACAATCGCCCAGACAATTAATAAAGGAAACTTCTGCAGCCTACCCTTTGACACCGAAGGGCAAACCACAACATGTGTGAGGCATCAGAATGTGTGGTTTGTTGATAGATGTATTTCCATGGAGCCAAAGTCCACTATGGCAGATTTCAGATGCTGTAGTGGAGGGTGTGCTGCTATAGTCTTATATTTAGATGCAACGCCACAGAAATCAAAACAAGCTGCAGGGGTATTAAATCGATGCATGCAGGAAAGTTAAATTTTACAGAATTTGTTTTCATTCTCATGTAGTGTTTAGTCTAAAATGCGAACTATCAGGTTCAACAGTGATAACAACACAAACTCTAAGCAGCTGGACTATCATAACAGCAACCCTTCAGCCATTGATAAGGTGCAGAATGGCCTCGTAGATATTGAGGCACCAGGCATTTTGACCTTTCTACTAAGTAAAACTTTCGGACAATGCCGTAGCATCGAGCTAAACTACTAACTGTCCTGGAATGACTAATTAAACTCAACACAGATTAAATATCATGGTGAGATTCCGCTGGATTACAAAAGACATTTTTAGGATGGGATGTTTTGGCTATGACAGAGATTACCTGCTAAATTATGTCCCTCTTGCTGCCATACATTAGTTATACCTGAAAAGTGCTTGCAAGATAATTAAGTCTGTGCTTACATTTAATATTTTCAACTACAGTATACTGATCCAGAAAAGAGTCAGCAAATTATAGAAATATCTTAAGGCTATGCAGGAAGTAGCTCAGAGCTCAGACAGTCAGTTTAATAAATACACATACAAGTAACAAATCACACCACAGAATGGGATTCAGTGTCCTTCTGACTTCTGTGCTGAGCAGAAGCTAGACGTAATCTCACAGTGACCTGCAGTGGTCTCTTGGATCTAACTGAAATTTGGAATTTGGTGAAGTGAATCATGGGAGATGAGATGTTTTTAGGCTTTAAAAATCCTATTATGGTTTGACTATCAAAACAATGCAGGAACACAGTGAACTGGGAAACCTTTTTGGCACAAGTCTTTGAATGTCTGTGCCGCCACTCGTCATTCAACTGTGGAGACACAACCCATCTCCAAACAATCTGCAGGCTGCTGGGGTTCCCGTGTTACACATGATAGGAAAAATAATTAAATGACTGATAAATTTACAAAGCCTACATTGAGTGATAAATTGTGCAACAGATGTCCTCATTCTCCACTCATTTTAAGTACGTACTTAAAATTCAGTGAATAAGATAAAATATACATTTGTTTTCTTTTGTTTTTATTAGTTATTTTAAAAGAACAGAAGAATCAAACATGGAGTTGATGTTACTTTCTCTCCCTCTAAGTATAGTGGCACAACATTTGCAGGTTGGAGTTGATATTACTTATATTTGTTTTTTCTAAAGCTGGTTCACATCAGGGCTTGGAAGGGGGAGTATTTTACTCCCATTTACCTCAACATATTATACCATATGTGAGGAACACCTAACCTATCTCTATTTAGTGAGATCAAGCGCACCATATGAAAGGAATAATGTCATGTTAAAAATAAATATATATGTCGTCACTTAGAAGGACCACTGCCACATTCTCTTACACAGCTTTCAAGCTGTCTGCTCCCAGCATGCCAATCTGTCATGCCCTTTCTCATATCCTGCCCCTTATAGGAAGCAGTGTTCCAATCTTAAAATGCTTCCTGATTTAGTTCAACCAGCACTTGTCAGAGGCAGTTATACACAGAGTGAGATGAATGCCAACAATTTCATCATCACCTCAGCAGGAGCTCCACAATCCTTGTGGAACTACTTTCAAGTTCAGCACAACTTCAGTGGTACACAAGTCTTTGGAAGGTGCAGTTAATGAAACAAATGCACAGGGTTTCACACACGATGCTGGTTGCTCCTGATGAGCATGGGTGAAGGTCAGTGCAGGTGGAGTTAGTCATGCACGGCTCGTTCTTCGTGGAGCAGCGAGCAGGTCTTTGTAAATGAGTGTAGCAGAGGCCCTGGCGGGGGATCATGTTGCACCCTCTGAGAAAGAAAGCTCCCTAAGGTCATAAATCAGAGATGGGGCAGAATTCCGTGCCTCTCTGCAGCTCATCAGTCCTTTTTAAACTGATGTAAGTAGCACTCAATAGACTGCCTGTCATTCACACACGCGTGCACTCTGCTTATCTACTCTCAGAGAAGCGCAAGTGTGGATCGAAAAGCAGTTTCACAGAAAGTATCAAACAGAAAATCCTGTTCATTGACAAACGTAAGAAAACGTGATATTTTCTCTACACAAGCCTCCTTTTATTCATTCATCTGTGATCATGCTGTTAATTTGATTTGTTTTACAACCGTACTTAGTGTCAATACCCTTCAGAGCCACGTCCAGTCCAGAGTGTAGCGCAGGATTCTCTGACTTAATATTTTTATTATCTTTCACTTAAGTAATAAATTATTCCTTAAGTTCCTGCAGGTAAAATAAATATCAGGAAATGGAAAGGGTTCTGTTTTAGATCAATATAAAAGGACAATTGACCAGGACAAACAAGATGTAGACCATAAATTTGATCACAATTGCCTTGGCAGACCCACCAAAATGAGGAGGCCAACAAAAACACAAGCCAAGTGTCCAGCAAGTAATTCATGACGACCTCTGCAGGCATTTGTCAACTGCTTTGTGACAGACACCAATAACTTGGTGTTGTTAGGTCAAGGGAAAACAAACACAGAATGTCTGTTTTAAAAGTGGAATTCAGTTTGAACGAGAAAGAAAAAGTTCTCAGTCTAATTTCAAATCACTGGGAATCACAGGAATTAAAACACCAAGCGGTCCTAAATAGCAAAACTTCCTGCATCAAGAAGAGAAAGCAAACAAATGAGTGTGATAAGAAGCTGCAAGGAGAGTGTTTGTGTGTCTTAGTATATGTGTGCACATGCTTATGGGAGTTCCTGTGTGTAAGAGGATTAAATGTGTTCTTGTAAACAACAAGTGTGCAATGCTGGTCAAAAGAACCTGTGTGGCCAATTTATTTGCAGCCTTTATGGAGCACCGTCCAATTAGTCCAGTACCACAAAAACATCTTAAATATGAGCATCAGCAGAACAACAAAATCCTCCAGCACACAGACTAAAAGTCTCACCTAAACATTTCTAATTTGCATGCATGAATATGTAAACAATCATATTGTTTCACAAAGGTAGAAAACTTGAATCGGGTCCAGTTTCCTTAAAAGAACTGTTTTGATTCTTTTAAACAGGATGCTTGAGATAGTGCCTGGTGTTTGATTTCTTCCGCTGGTCAGCAAGCACCCTCCATCAACCCTGTCCAGCCCCAGCTCTATCAGTTCACAACAGGAAATCATGACTCCTTAAAACCAATGCCGGACTAATCCCAGAGAGAAACCAAACAATGTAAAACAATCTTCAAAAATAAGCATCTTCTAAAGCTCTTCAGCTCACTATCATTTTGTCTTCCTTGCACAGAAATAACTAAATCAGCTCATGGAGAGTCTTGAGTAAGAAAAGTGGTTTGAAAAACACCTCTACAAAAATGAAGTAAATATATCCTGTTAATTTGCATGAACTACATTCCAAACAAAAAAACTTTTTTTTTTTTTAACAAATCATTATTTATGTGAGCGCACTGCATAAAGGAGACACTAAAACACTGGAAATAAAGAGTGAGTAGAAGTAAAAATGAATTAATAATAGTACATTTATTTGTCCATGCAATGAGATTTTACTCAATAAACTTGTTTCCAGTTTAAAAATAGATAGGCCAGATTACAAAAAAAGTTTAGTAAATATAGTAAATATAAAAAGATGACCAATCTCATGTTTCCAGATTGTATTATGAATCTCAGCTTGCGTAGAAAATGTGCAGCCTGGCTGAGTTTGTCTTTTATAAAGCTCTAATGCTGCTGCATAATAGATGAAACCACATGGAATTTGTGTATTACAGTGTGTTTCTGCCCATAACGCAGTGGCCTCTGAGGCAGCAGAATCACTCCAGCAGCAAACAGAAGCCCGTAAGACTGGAGGGTCTGTAGACATAGAGGGACTGAGGGAGACAGTCTCTCGATTCCCACTATCAGCTTATCCCAGTGGGGGTGGATCTGATAACACAGGCTTGCTGATAACAATAGGCCAGATCCAGGACTACCCTGGACCACGCTCACGCTATAAGCTTTCTCATTACTCCACTGGCTACTGGCCTATCACAAGTCAGCCCAGTGGCATTTCACCAGCTACGAATGCCCAGCAATCACTACCGTCTCATGGCAAACAAAGGAATCATCACCGACGCTCATCCACAGCAACCACAGCCTCCTTTTGCAATTATCAACAGTTTGTCTTCACAAACAGACAATTCAAAAATACTGAATGCAGTATTATCATGTATGCTAAAAGAACAGAAGTATACTGTGCTAAAAGACTACCATGACAAAAAACAGAGTCCAGAGTGCATGAATTCAGATTCATGTTTAGACACCAGTTAGTCCTTTAATCAGCTCAACAGGAATGTTGTTATTTATCGGTCCGATTAAAAGCGAACAACAAATTTTAAGTTTGCCTGAGGAACTTTTATCAGTCAGTAAAGACAGTCCCCTGATGCCGAATAGTTAACTGTCATGTGCTAATACACGTTTAGAATGGCCACTCTTCTTCTTCTTTTCCTTTCGGCTTTACCCTTCAGGGGTCGCCACAGCGAATCAATTGCCTCCATGTAACCCTGTCTTCTGCATCCTCTTCTCTCACACCAACTACCTCTTTCACTACATCCATAAACCTCCTCTCTTTGGTCTTCCTCTAGGCCTCCTGCCTGGCAGTTCAAAACTCAGCACCCTTCTAATATATTCACTATCTATCCTCTGGACATGTCCAAACCATCTCAGTCTGGCCTCTCTGAATTTATCTCCAAAGCCTCTAACATGTGCTGTCCCTCTGATGTACTCATTCCTGATCCTAGTCACTCCCAAAGAGAACCTCAGCATATTCAACTCTGCTACCTCCAGCTCTGCCTCCTGTTTTTTCCTGAGTGACACTGTCTCTAGACCAAACAACATTGCTGGTCTCACCACAGTTTTGTACACCTTTCTTTTCATTTTAGCTGAAACTCTTCTATCACACATCACACCTGACACTTTTCTCCACCCGTACCATCCTTCCTGTACACGCTTCTTCACCTATTTTCCACACTCTGCATTGCTCTGGACTGTTGACCCTAAGTACTTAAAATCCTCCACCTTCTTGATCTCTTCTCCCTGTAACCTCATTCTTCCGCTTGGGTCCCTCTCATTCACACACATGTACCCTGCCTTACTGTGGCTAACCTTCATTCGTCTAATTTCCAGGACAAACCTCCACCTCTCTAGCTTCTCCTCCACCTGTTCCCTGCTCTCACTACAAATCACAATGTCATCTGCAAACATCATAGTCCATAGAGATTCCTGTCTAACCTCATCTGTCAGCCTGTCCATCACCATAGCGAACAAGAAGGGGCTTGTGACTGCTTACCTAAAATCTGCGATGAGTTGAAGTCGCGAGCGTTGATGCGCCAATGTGCAAGGGCACACTGTTTTCATCTTAATCACATTGTTATCAGTAGATGACTTGTTTTTTAAAAGACCTTGAAATAAAGTTTTTCCTTCAAAGTGAATAAAAATAGAGAATACATTTTATCATCCATTTACTGCGAATAAATTATTTTTCAATAAGATGGTATCATATATAAAACTGAAATTTGAAATGTAATATTATTTCAGTCATGTTTTGAACTGAAAAGTTTTACTGCCCACCTTGGTCAAATCCATGAGACAGTCCACAGTCCGGGCAGGATCGTCTGCCATTCTTTCAATTTGACATTAAAAAGAGATCTCTCTTTTATGGAAATAAAGATGGTAAAGCTTGTACTGTTGACTTTAGTGTATTTTTGTAGGTAAACTGAACAGAAGATTTTGCACTCAGCATGCAGGAAAACAACCCCATTTTCTAAAAAATTTCCCGGGGAAGGCCCCCCGTACCCGCCCTGTGGGGGGGTATCCCCCCACGCCCCCACCCCCCGCGACAAGCATTGGTCGTCAGCGCGCTGCGCTGCTGTCTTGGACACAGAATGTGGCTCTTTGTGGCTTACTCAATTATTTTACACTGAGCCACACTGGATTGGTCTTACTCCTTCCTAGTGCAAGCCCAGTTATTGTTGGCATAGTCACACTCTACTGCAGCGGTCCCCAACCTTTTTTGCGCCACAGACCGGTTTCATTTAAGACAATATTTTCACGGACCGGTCTTCATTTACTTGATAATCGTTAATGACGCCACGACAGCTGTAGTCTAATAATAAACCATCCGCAGTGGTTTTATGTCAAATGCAGACATCAACAGACAATAAAAAACCTTTTTTTAATAAATTAATAATCAACATCTCCGTAAACAAAATAAATGTAAGAAATAATTATATTAAAACCTTGATTGAAGTGACATGACTGATGAGTGACTTACAATCAATGCATTTAACGTAGAGGAAATACTGATCATTTCCAATAAAAGGGTGAACAAGTCAATCGAATAATAATAATTACAATAATGAGAATTAGTGGTAGGGGACTGCGGATCTAGGGGTAACGGGAGACGATGGCACCTGAAGCGTGCTCCGGACGTCCGGTCTGGATGCATGGTTTTCAATACTTTTTGTGATTATCTGCCTTGACTTTAATCCAGAACACTGAGGCAGTTATGGACGCTTAATTGTGTGGGCTAATAACCTGTCACGTGAGCGAGACCTGTCAAGCACGAAAGACGTACGCATTCGTTTGTGTATCATTCCGCAGACGTCACTTTCAAAATAAAACATCTTTCAGACTCTGAAGAAAATAAAACGGAAGTAATGTAAATTATTTTTTCTTTCTGTGTGGCCCGGTACCGGTCCGCAGACCAGGGGTTGGGGACCACTGCTCTACTAGACTTAAAGCTGGGAGACCAGAGGCACACCTTAGCTTTGCTAATGCCAGCTGAATATGACAATGTTGTAATAATATAGAGATACTGATGCAGGTCCAATGTCGTCTCTGTCTCTGCAATCAACATGTGTCAATAATACTGTTCATTTCTGACAAACACTCCATGAACTTACACTGAGATAATTCTGTCAAATGAAAAGATAACAAAAACCAAGGCGAAGTGTTAAATATATACAGTATATACCTGTATAAATATGTGTCACAGTTCTAGCATTAATATTTTCAGTCCTACCTAGTTCCTCCAAAAAGTATGATTCGATCTCCAACCATACAACAGCACTGACGTCTCCGTGGACACGGGCCTTTCCCCTTCGGTTCGACCTTTTCCCAGGAAAAACCTTCTATAAATTGAGATTATAAGAGTGAAAACACAATTCAGACGTAATGAAAAATAAAGCAGATAAATACATCCTCTGTTGACTTCTGCAACTGAAAACCCTGTTAATTATATAAAATAATAGCATTCTTACTTTAAACCAGTAATTCAAGGGAGGAGTAGATGAGATGACCACATGTGACCCAGAGGAACGGACACAACTATTGTTTGCTTTTTCATTGACATACCAGAATAATGTGCACATGCACATATGCCACAGTAGGTGGCAGTAGCTCTTTTACATTGACATTAAAGTGCCATTAACTGTAATTAATAGAATATGCACAGGGAGTATTCATTCCTATTATGTGAAGAGTTTTTTCTCTGTGCACCCATGCGTGTGTGTGTCTAGCTTACATTAAACATATACAGCATTTAACCACAAATAAATGATCCAAGGAGGAAAAGAGCTGATGAAAGCAAGGAGATGAACAGCGACTTCACTGGATAACCAAACTTTACATCTCAGACAATTCCTCTCTTCTGCTCTGCTGTGATTGAGTCACAACGTTTTAGTTCTCTGTTATTTATATATAAATAAATAAATGTGAGCCTATCACAGTTCAGCCTTATATATAAGGCTGAACTGTGATAGGCTCCACGATACGCTGGCCATGCATCCAGAGTGCACGTTGCCACTCTCCCACAGCCAGTTGGGACAGGCTCCAGCAACACTCATGACCCACAACATGGAAGAAGTGGCTATAAAAGAGATGATTACGGTCGTCTTATCTACAACAACATCGATGGACGGATGGATTGTAATTATGATGCTGCCATCTAGTGGACAGCAAAGCACAGGTTTGAAACATGAACTTATTCACTTGGTTCAACTCTATGAAGTTGGACACGTTAAACATTACAAAGTACCGTTACTTCATTAAAATCAACCTGAAAATTGGAAATAAAAACAGACTGACTGAAGACTGAAGTGATCCTTTTAGTGTGTGTGTACGTCTGTTACTGTTGAGTGGATGACGTACACCGGTTAACGTATTCACGACCATCAAAAAACAAGCAGGAACAGGCAGAAAATAAGTCGTGTTTCATTTAAATTTAAATAACTTGACTATTGGGTGGTGCAATCAAAACTCTTATTTCTTCAGTAATATAAATGTAACGACCATAAATTACCACTTCAACGTAGCACGTAGATCACGCTGCAACGTTTAACAAACTGAAAAATCTATCTGACAACATATCCACGAACTGAATAATCCTCCAAAGACTTAATTATTCTCTGTTTCTTCTAGGAGTTTCTCCCAGACACTTGTGGCTTCTGTGTTCTGCGCCATGGGTAGTGAGCAGCCATGAATACAGGAATGAAACAGATGCAACACAGGAGAGAATTGTCTGCATGGCTCCCTTAATAAGAACGAGTGGAAAAGTGAATCAAAAGAAGTTGGCAGTGCCTGTGGTTCACTTCCCCTCTAGGAGCAGACGATCATCAGTGTGTGCAGAACCAAACAGGAACCAATAAAAATCAAAAAGGAGGAAAAACATAATTTGAGCAGTATTTTACAGCAGTAATACACATAAATAACTTACCTGGACTGAATTTCCAGAGATCGTTGAAGTGTCGGTCTAGACGGGCGTTATACCCTCCAAATATGTACAGCTCTCCATTGTAGGCAACTAAAAATAGAAAAGGTCAAACATAAAACACAACAAAGGATGTTTTTATGAGCAGTGGCATGTACAGATCAGTAAATGAACCACGTGAAACAATTCTATCAGCTGGAGTTACAAAGTAGACAACATTTCCATCAAGGCGAGACAGAGCTTTTTTGCTACCTCCTTTATGTCTGTGCTTGACTACGGTGATTCTTCCACATTCTTTACACTGCATGCAAGCACTGGACAACATCTCCCATGGAGCGCTGAAGTTCAGCACAAACGCTAAAGAGCCTACCCATCACTGCTTGCTTGTACACTAGAGCTGAATGTCCTGCCTCGTCACCTTTAGACTTAAACACTGCAGTTTTCTTGTTTAAGCTCGTCTTGGTCTGCTTCTTCCTTCCTCCAGATTTACAACATTCCAACGAGAGCCCTTAGAGAGCTAAACCTCCATCAAGCCTGTGACACTTAGAAGGGTTTGTGGAGGAAGTTAATCCTGATTTTTGTGGTTTTCATACTTATGAAGTTAAATCACTTTTCATACTTTTGTAAATTTCTGTGTTAACTGTGTGTATGTCTGTATGGTGTAACCCTGCTCATTTGTGCTGCTACCTGTCTTGGGTAAAATACTTTTGTAGAAGAGATTTAAAATCTCAATGAGACTTTTAATAGAGGTTAAAAGATGAGATGATAAAACACAATCGTACACATGACCTCCAAGGTAGTGAGGCACCAACGTTAAAGTCAGTTTTATGAGTAAAAGAGCGTCGCATTTGCCAGTAACTTACCAGCCTGACATTTAAACTGGTTAAAAAATTATTTAGGCCACACAGTGCAGCAGCAAATAGCTGTGCCTCACCTCCGATTGGACTACTGATCGATCGAAAAAAGATTTTGATTAATAAACGAAAACGAACGTTTGATCTTAACTATCTGCTTCAAACTTGCTATTCAGATCAAGAAATAATCCGCCCTGCTCGGCTCTTTTCCTCTCCACTGCTTGCGCCTGAAGAATTCTGTTGGCTTTTAGTAAATAGGCTCGAGAAACTTCTTTAGACCAGCTCTATATGGAAAGATCCATGAAATGACTTCCGTTAGGATTTGGCGCTATAGAAATAAAATCTTATTTGACTATGGTTTCAGATAATTTTGTACTACAGAATTTTGTACTACTTTTATCAGTAAATCTCAGCAGCTAAGGAAAAAACCCATGCATGTTGACTTCTTTATAAGATGGTAAAGTGATCAAGTAAGCAATCAGGTTTCCTTGATGACGCTCAGAATAGCACTAGGGGCCTTTCACAGTTGATTGAAGGTACTCAGAAAGACATGAATGCTCCATCTAGTGGACGGATAGCGCAACTACAGCAGCTTTATTTATTTTTTTATATGTGCCTTATAATCCGGTGTGCTTTATATATGAAATAAATTATAAAATAAATAATTTATTAAAGGTGTAATTTATAATCCAGTACGCCTTATGGTGCAGAAAATACTGTGCATGTTGTTTTCATTCACATTTGACACAGCATTCCAGCTTTAGTGACTTGTACTTTACACAACATAAGCATTTCAAGTGTTTGTGTCTTACAGGCTGAGTGGCTCCTACGGCCCTCGGGCAGCAGCTGTGTGGACGGGGTGTTCAGCCAGCAGTTGGTCTCCGTGTCGAACACTCTGATCTTGTTGCAGTAGATCTCATTGTTGGAGTGAAAGGGACCAAAGCGGTCTGCTCGCCCTCCAAATACAAACATCTTTGTTCCAATGATGGTGGCTGAGTGGAAGTCTCTCCATCGCGCTGGAGTGCCCTGTTCACAGAAGATTAGCAGATGATGTTTTCACATTACATACTGTAACAGTGGAGAGAATGTAAAGATGTCTACTCTAAACAGAAAGCAAGTATACGGAACGTAACCTATGCAATATATAACAAGCTATTCATTGGCTTCAAAACTAACTTCAGGTAAAGAGTGCCCTCTATTGGAACAAGTACCAAAATACAGCAACACATAAATCGAAAATTAAATAATGGCAGCTATGAAGAAGGAAATAATGTCATCCCTTGGTAATGACAATGATATTCAATTTAGACACATCTCACTTGGTGCATGACAATGTAGCCGCAAGAGGACACAAGCCAGTGTCTTATTGTGCCGGTCCCAAGCCCGGATAAATACAGAGGGTTGCGTCAGGAAGGGCATCCGGCGTAAAACTTTTGCCAAATCAAAGATGCGAATCAAACCTATGACTTCCATACCGGATCGGTCAAGGCCCGGGTTAACAACGACCGCCATCGCCGCTGTTGACCTACAGGGCGCCGGTGGAAATTGGATTACTGTTGGTCAAAGAAGGAGAGGAGGAAAGTGCTTTCGCACGAAGAAAGAGAAGAGGAACACCAAGAGTGTAGGACTGAGAGTAGGGACGTTGAATGTTGGAACTATGACAGGAAAAGGTAGAGAGTTGGTTGACATGATGCAGAGAAGGAAGGTAGACATACTGTGTGTATGGGAGACCAGGTGGAAAGGTAGCAAGGCTAGAAGTTTAGGAGCAGGGTTCAAGTTGTTCTATCATGGTATAGATGGGAAGAGAAATGGAGTAGGAGTTATCTTGAAGGAGGAGTTTGTTAGGAATGTCCTGGAGGTAAAAAGAGTGTCGGATAGAGTGATGAGTCTGAAGCTAGAAATAGAAGGTGTGATGTTCAATGTTGTTAGCGGGTATGCTCCACAGATAGGATGTGAGCTGGAGGAGAAGGAGAAATTCTGGTCGGACTTTGATGAAGTGATGCAGAGCATGCCTAGAAGTGAGAGAGTTGTCATTGGAGCAGACTTCAATGGACATGTTGGTGCAGGAAACAGAGGTGATGAGGAGGTGATGGCCAGGTTTGGTATCCAGGAGAGGAACGCAGAAGGACAGATGGTAGTTGACTTTGCAAAAAGGATGGAAATGGCTGTAGTGAATACTTTCTTCCAGAAGAGGCAGGAACATAGAGTGACCTATAAGAGTGGCGGTAGGAGCACACAGGTAGACTACATCTTGTGTAGACGGTGTAACCTGAAAGAGATCAGTGACTACAAAGTAGTGGTAGGCGAGAGTGTAGCCAAACAGCATAGGATGGTGGTGTGTAGGATGACTCTGGTGGTGAGGAAGATCAAGAGGGCAAAGGCAGAGCAGAAGACGAAATGGTGGAAGCTGAAAAAGGAAGAGTGTTGCATGACTTTTAGGAAGGAGTTAAGACAGGCTCTGGGCAGTCAGGAGGTGCTTCCAGATGACTGGACAACTACAGCTAATGTGATCAGGGAGACAGGTAAGAGATTACTTGGTGTGTCATCTGGAAGGAAAGTAGATAAGGAGACTTGGTGGTGGAATGAGGAGGTACAGGAGTGTATACAGAGAAAGATGTTAGCCAAGAGGAAGGGGGACACTGAGAGGACCGAGGAGAATAGACAGGAGTACAGGGAGATGCAGCGTAAGGTGAAGGTAGAGGTAGCAAAGGCCAAACAAGAAGCTTATGATGACTTGTATGCTAGGTTGGACAGTAAGGAGGGAGAGACTGATCTATACCAGTTGGCAAGACAGAGAGATACAGATGGGAAGGACATGCAGCAGGTTAGGGTGATTAAGGATAGGGATGGAAGTCTATTGACAGGTGCCAGTAGTGTGATGGAAGATGGAAAGAGTACTTTGAAGAGTTGATGAATGTGGAAAATGAGAGAGAACCAGGATGTAGCAAAGATTAGTCAGGATGAAGTGAGGAGGGCATTGAAGAGGATGAAGAGTGGAAAGGCAGTCGGTCCTGATGATATACCTGCAGAGGTATGGAAGTGTCTAGGAGAGGTGGCAGTAGAGTTTCTGACTGGGTTGTTCAACAGGATCTTAGATAGTGAGAAGATGCCTGAGGAATGGAGGAGAAGTGTGCTGGTGCCCATTTTTAAGAACAAGGGAGATGTGCAGAGTTGTGGCAACTACAGAGGAATAAAGCTGATGAGCCATACAATGAAATTATGGGAGAGAGTAGTGGAAGCTAGACTAAGGGCAGAAGTGAACATTTGTGAGCAGCAGTATGGTTTCATGCCAAAAAAAAGAGTACTACAGATGCAGTATTTGCTTTGAAGATGTTGATAGAGAAGTGCAGAGAAGGCCAGAGGGAGCTGCATTGTGTTTTTGTAGATCTGGAGAAAGCTTATGACAGGGTTCCCAGAGAGGAACTGTGGTATTGTATGAGGAAGTCTGGAGTGGCAGAGAAGTATGTTAGAGCGGTGCAGGACATGTATGAGGACTGTAAAACAGTGGTGAGGTGTGCTGTAGGTGTGACAGAGGAGTTCAAGGTGGAGGTGGGACTGCATCAGGGATCAGCTCTGAGCCCCTTCTTGTTCGCTATGGTGATGGACAGGCTGACAGACGAGGTTAGACAGGAATATCCATGGACTATGATGTTTGCAGATGACATTGTGATCTGTAGTGAGAGCAGGGAACAGGTGGAGGTTTGTCCTGGAAAGGAGAGGAATGAAGGTTAGCCGCAGTAAGACAGAGTACATGTGTGTGAATGAGAGGGACCCAAGTGGAAGAGTGAGGTTACAGGGAGAAGAGATTAAGAAGGTGGAAGATTTTAAGTACTTAGGCTCAACAGTCCAGAGCAATGGAGAGTGTGGAAAAGAGGTGAAGAAGCGAGTCCAGGCAGGATGGAACGGGTGGAGGAAAGGGTTAGGTGTGATGTGTGATAGAAGAGTTTCAGCTAAAATGAAAGGAAAAGTGTACAAAACTGTGGTGAGACCAGCGATGTTGTTTGGTCTAGAGACAGTGTCACTGAAGAAAAGACAGGAGACAGAGCTAGAGGTAGCAGAGATGAAGATGCTGAGGTTCTCTCTGGGAGTGACCAGGAAGGATAGGTTCAGGAATGAGTACATCAGAGGGACAGCACATGTTAGAGGTTTTGGAGATAAAGTCAGAGAGGCCAGACTGAGATGGTTTGGACATGTCCAGAGGAGAGATAGTGAATATATTGGTAGAAGGATGCTGAGTTTTGAGCTGCCAGGCAAGAGGCCTAGAGGAAGACCAAAGAGGAGGTTTATGGATGTAATGAGGGAAGACATGAAGGTAGTTGGTGTGAGAGAAGAGGATTCAAAGGACAGGGCTAGATGGAGGAAATTGATTCGCTGTGGCGACCCCTGAAGGGAAAAGCCGAAAGGAAAAGAAGAAGTCACTTGGTGCATGACAAATTGTCTCTGAGCTCCATGGCATCTTTTGACCAATGAAGGAATGTGGCTCTACACATTCATTCACCATCCTGACTGGTTATTCCGCTGTTGCTGATCACAGGAGTTGCTGGAGCCTATCCCAGCTGACTGACGGGCAAGAAGCAGGGGACACTCCAAGCATGACGCCAGTGCAGTGTGGAGCCACACGAAAGACAAACAACCACTCACTCTCACACTCACACCTACAGGCAATTTAGAGAGATTAATTCATCTAAGCTGCATGTTTTTTCTGGTTGGAGGAAGCCAGAGAACCCACAAAGACAATCTCGCCACAGAAATGATTTTAATCTTTTAGCTGTGAAGCGACAGCGCTGCCCACTGAACCACCATGCTGCCAGCACTAGACATTGTCTCTTCAAAAAAAGGAAAAAATACGAACTAAACAATCACAGATAACAATAACAAGTAAAAGCAAAGAAAATTGGTTTTATTATATCATTAGATATTGAGTGCAGGATTTGCCTTTATTATGCAAAGGAGTGAGGGATGGAGGGAGGAATGGATGGACGGAGGGAGGGGTGGATGGAGGGAGGGAGGGATGGATGGATTGTATTTTCCACATGCCAAATGAGTTTCCTTGCCATGGACAAAAGGACAAGTCAAGCCCTGCCATACAGTGTGAACAGAGTCAGCTACCAGCTATGCTAGCAGCACCAGGTCAATGAAACAACATCCGACTGTGGAATAAGGATCAAAACACAATTCAGCGACGGTAGTCTGATAATCGATGACATCAGGATCACAACTAGATACTGGCAGTGGATCAAATACAATAATGGGGACACTTCATAACATGAAGTATGAACTAATCAGAGCACAAAAACACAACCGATCCCAATTATTTGTATTTATGGTTCCTGAAGAACAATGAATACAACAGGTAGCATTGATCTGTTTCTACTTTGTCTGGAGTCAAGCCTCCGCCACTTAAGCATTCAGCTCCTCAAAGCCATGGTAAATTCTTTCATAGGCATGCCTCTCTAGAATGGGTAGCCATTGTTTTCCAAATCTTGAGCAGGAAAAGTAAGTTTTATAACGTGCTCTTTAAAGATTACTGGGAAAAAATACGGTCAGAATAAATAAAAATATTAACCATACAAATACTGTAATGTGAAATTATAATTAACTATTAACTATTCCGGCAGTGGCTCAGCAGTAGAGCACTTGTCTTGAAGACAGGATCGCCCAGCCATCGGGGGTTCGAATCCTGCTCCCACCAGAACATCCTTCGGAGTGTGAGCTGACGGTGGGAGGCGTCGGCTCACCCCCCAGCCACTGCCGAGGCGCCCTTGAGCAAGGCGCTGTCCCCCCTACAAGATGCTCATTGGGGCGCGACCCTCGTGCGCGAACCGTCACCCCACCTCCTTTGTACCTCTGTATGTCCTCTCTATACTAATTGTATGCCTACAGGCCCCTAGTGTGTGCTGTGTTCAGGGGCCTGTAACCTGTAACCCCTGTGTGTGTAATTAACACATACTGTATATATGTACATGTGAAGTGTGAAGTGTAAAAAGAATTTCCCCAAGAGGGACAAAGTACTGGTTATGATATTTACAAAGAAAGTGTATCTTTAAAGTCAGAGTTGCACAAAAAAAAAGGAAAGTGTAGATGTCAGACTTTAGAAAGCAGGTTTTGACTAAAGGTAAAACATATACTTCCGTTCCCCAGTACATTTCAGAAAACATTTGTTCACAGTCTGAACTTAATCTGTTGGCGCCACACTATCAGCTCCTTGAAGACAAAATGTGACCAGACCAGAACTGAAAGCAAGTGTAGAGCAAGTTTGTCCACAAAAAGTCATAGTTCATGCTTGGGATGGGTATTTCTATTGAAAGTATACCTTTAAATATACATACAGGTAGTCGTCGACTTACGACCTATGCAACTTACGACCGATCGACTTTACGACCACAATGTCCGGGTAACGCGGGCATTCCCTCCAGCCACAGTACTCACGCTCTGAGGCTCCCGCGCTCTCTTCAGTCACCACGGCGCACACACGCTGTTCAGTCACACCGTGAGATCAATAGCCCAGCCCACTACTGATGGGCTGGGCTGCTTAGGAGGCTGTGACGGAGAAATGTATGAATGGCGTATGGGAAAACTGTCAAGCGTTACGTGAACTCTTCTGCTGGATTTGAAAGTGACGAAGAACTTGATCAGATTCGAGAGAAAATAGTGAAACTGGCAAAAAACCTCTCCTTTGAGAACTCACGAATGATCGCGCTGTAAGAAGAACTGATCGCGCTGGAAGAAGAAAGAGTGGAAGAAAGAGAGAGGAGAGAAGCAGAGAAAGAAGAGGAGGAAACAGAAAAAATGTTCACCACCAAAGGCTTGTCAGAAGGCTTTTCCCTGTTAAATAAACTCCGTGCACACTTTGAAGAAATGGACATTGAACATAGAAACATTTGCAAGGATTGAACGGATGGCAAACGACGCTTTCCGTCCATATCGTGAAATTTATGAGGAGAAAAAGAAACGAACAATTCAGACAAAGCTCACAATGATTATGAAAAGATCGTCTCCCGCTCCCACCAACCCACACGCTGCCCCAGCTGATGATCCGGACGACCCACAGCCAAGAACCAGCGCTGCTGGATTTAATTTTTACTTAAGAGTCGATTTACGACCAAGTCGAGTTACGACCGCTCTGTCGGTCCCAATCGCGGTCGTAAGTCGACGACTACCTGTACTAAGAATACACCAAATGAGAAAACTTGAATGCATCCATATATGACAATTCCCAAAAAAGCTGTGTATATAATCCTCCATCATGCTCATGCACTTGGCCACCCACCAGGCTGATTTACATTGCAGTGGTTTTGTGGTCTGGCTTGTCCAGCTGTATGGCCAACTAATAATACAGTTATAATACGTAATAACCTGGCTTGTGAATTTACAATAGCGCTTTAAATTTAGCTTAGCATGAAGTCACTCTATTCCATCTTTGTTTTTCTGAGTGACAGCTTTGTGTCCACTTACATTTGGATTTGATTGTACAAACAAGATTTAACACACTGTTTGAATAAGAACAGATCAAAACTAATAATCAGGACAAACATTTTCTGGATATTGGTGGTTTTGACTCACTCTTCCATTAATCAATGACCAAACCATCGAAGTGGTGTCCAGCTTGTGGATGTCATTGGAGAAGCAATCCGCCTAAAATCAGAAATGGAGATGAAATAAAACTTGAATATGCAGGAAGTTACTCCTTCATTGCTGTGAAGAGTGATGAAAACTCACCAGCTGTTCATATCCTCCAAATATGTACATTGCCTTTTTCAAGACACAGGCTGAGTGGCCATCCCTCGCCCCAGGGACAGTCCCCGAAATCTTGGGTGTGAACCATCTGTGGGTGTCTATGAAGGAAGAACGGTTTATTTAAACTTCTCTCTGGTGAGGGACCTCTCATCTCATCTAATAACACTTTAACACCTCAGTCATGTGCGATGGAAAACCATCACACATTGAAGAAGGTGTTTGTTATCACAACCTCAACGTCAAACCTCAAATTGCATCACTATAGAAATACAGCCTGAAACGAACACTTATCTGCCGGGGATGATGCTGATCTACTTACTGATATCAAAAGCATATAGCACATTGCAGGCTCCTTCCGTGTCATTGCGCCCACCCCAGAGGTAGATAGTATCATCCAGCAGCACAGTTGTGTGACCATAACGCATATATGGCACTTCACGGGCACGTTCATGTCCTCCTGTCCTCACTGGAGGCAACTTCATCCAGCGCAGAGACACTAGAGTTCAAAACAGTCAAGAGAGTATATCAATTAAATTAAGTTAAACAAGTTGGCACATATTGCTTTTGATATGTGTGACAAATTTTTGTCTAAAGAACATTTTAAAAATTACACTGACTCAAATAGAATCTACATAAGTGAATGGGAAAAATAACACATTGCAGACATTAGGTACTATTCATCAAGCAGATCTTCAGTTCAAGACATGTTTAAAAAATTTAGAGCTTGAATTACCATTAGTGCAACAAGTTCGGAGATATATAAGTTTTCAATATGAAACTCAAACTAAATACTGTTGGTTCCTGACACCAGGGTTACTGTACAGAAAGATATCTGAAAATAGTTCAAACTATTCCTCTGCAAGGTCACTTCTACTCATTTTGAAATGTACAAACTTAAGTTAAAATATGTGTGAAAGGATAGACATGAAAAAAGACAACAGCCACAGCACTTTCAATGACAACTGACTCCACTGTGAAATCAATATCAAACACAAGGAACACAGATATAAGATAACATTTCTGAAACAACGGCTGAGGTGGCCACATTTCCATTATAATCAAACAAAGATGTCCATTTGGTTCCAGTTCATTTCATTCTACAACAAAGGTCAGTAGCACAACTGACACCACAACCTATTTAAGCAGGTCAAGAACAACATAAAATTAATTACGAGGAAGAAAATAAAATCATTCTATAAAAGATTATACAAATACTTTTTTAAATTATTAGTAATCATCAGAAACAAACCACAATAGAAACCTTGTTTCATTGCCAAATGATTTTAGCCACTGCTTAAACTGTGAAAGTTCAATAAATTCTGAGACAAGCTCTTATCTTTATTCTGTAACTTCAAACAAATATTTTTCTTCCATGGAGCATGACCTTTCATCTCCTTTTGACAACAAATAAAAACCTACAACACGTAAGTTTGGATTTAACAACTTTTAGGAACAGAAACTGCTGTTGACACTTCAGATTGCCCTTGCAAACTAAAAATTAAATGATTTCATCAATGTTGACATGACATTGAACAACTGACCTCCATCAACTGAAAATTATCTTCATGTTTTCCACAAAAAAAAACTCCAATGGAGTCCCTCAATACAGATGTGTATTCAGCACCCACCTGTGTTGAAGACATGCACATCAATCTGACGGAGTGTCTCATAGTCCTCCCCGGAGCAGTAGCCTCCGAAGGTATACACCTTGTGCCCCACTGCCACAGCAGCATGGTTGACTCTCCGTGGCCCTCCTTCCAGGTGCACAGTCCAGCGCAACATTCCACGCGCAAGCACCTCTGTGACTGCGAGTCCTTAGACCATCACTTTGTTGTTCACTTGGATTCCATCAAGCAACACCACCGAAACCTGTGATCACAGTGATAAGCAGCATTCTGCTTATGAGGACAGCCTTGGAGTAGCAGGTGAGTGCAGCACAGAGGGATTGTTTGTGCTCTTGGCCAACAGTTATTCAATCTTGCTGGTGCTGACACTGACAGGCTCACGAACCACCATATTATCTAAGCTGGGAATGTATTTTCAGAAGTGATCTATTCCTATCACTCGTCTTAATGATCAATCGCTTCGCTGTACGAAACATACCTTTCTGCAATGTTTCGTTCTATTTAAAAGCAACAAACACTGACAGTCTTTTGGTTATCTTGGGAGCTGGGTCCTTATGATTGTGCTGTCACGCAGAGCAAAATTGTGGCATGAAAAAAATTTGAAACACACCACAGCATCATTAATATCAGGGTGAAGGTTCAGTATTGATAATTTTGGATTACAAGCTATCCAGTTCACTGACAGAGTGCAATCCATCTATACTTAAGATCACAATTCCCAACTCTATTATAATCAATACCCAGTAGTTGATGGTCATGATTACACAAGTGTCTGGCAGAAGAAAAAAAGATATTAAAACGCCTCTTGCCAAAGCATTATATTCTGACCTCCAACCTTTGTTTGCTCTTAAAAATAAACCCTCGGTAGACCATTTAACCTGTCTATTTCTAGACCACACATCCCTGTGGAGCAACACAGGCCATATCGGGACAACAAGCAAATCTGAATGTTCACTTGATTCATTGTTACCAAAGTTCGGGAGCCACCATGACAGTGACTACTAGGGATAAAGAGTAGCTACAACAAAAAGAAAATAATGACTAATGAAAGATCAGTTTTCCATAATTTTCTTGTAGTTCTAATAAAATGTTAATCTCTCATAGTTTTAACACCCTCCTAACTCATTCTTTTGATCTGGTTGATGTGACATGACTTAGCCATGGCACCGGCTACTTCGATCACTGCTGCCATGCAGACAATGGGCTGGTGAATCACATTTTACTATCGCTGCAGATTACTAAAGACGTAGTAGTTATGTAGTTATGTATCACATGGATGCAAAGGTTGTTGACTTAAACTAGCATAAACTCGATGACATTGAGCTGATAACATCGTTTGCGTTAGTCATTTCCTCGCACGCCAGCTAGCCGACGTTAGCATTCAGACAGAAATAGCATACAACTGTAAGGATAACAGTTAACCACTAGGGTACTTTGGTAGCACTAAACAGCAGTTGTATAACGATGATAATGACGCTCTAAGACGCTACTTCTAACCCATGTTGGTTAATTAAGAAGCTCTCGCTAGCTATGCTAAAGCTAATTTGTGAAGCCACCTTATTTATTGGTTAGAACTGGCTGCTGAAAACAAGCTGTCGGCAGGAGTTAACACACACGCAGTTATTTCTCGCCTGAACGAAGGTTGGTTGATGAAAAGTTACAAATGCACCGCAGTGGAATTCAGATACCTTCAAGTCGGGCCGGTTGTTGTGAAAGGGTGTTTTGAACCCCGAAAGACTCCTCGTGACGTCTTGGACGGAGGTACTCCCGTGTGCGCGCCCCCTGTCGGCTACTGTCGCCCTGGAGAGAACCGCGCTCATCCTCACGCGCCCACAAATATGAGTGTCGGGGCCATTAAATTCAATTCAATTCAATTCAATTCAATTCAATTCAAATCAATAAAGTCATTCATTCATTCATTCATTCTTCAAACCGCTTTTTCCGCTTTCGCGGGGGACCAACTTTATTTATCCCCAAGGGTCCTTATAAGGGAACCTCCACGGGTGCCATTAGACCCCACTGTCAGGTTTCACACGCATTTCAATGGTCATCTTGGTCCGAGGTTGAACTGAAAACATTTTAAAGAGTGTTTGTGTCTTTTCCAGCGGGGGAGTAAATCAAGACTACACCAGATTGTTTCCTGACACAGGCTTATGGACTTTTTTCCCTTATAAATCATCTTTTCCTTGTCAAATAATTATACACCCCAGCGCTTTGTTGGTTGTATCGACCACATTTGGCATACATGGTCTATTTCATACATAGACTTTGAAAGAAAATAATGTAGCCACAAGAGGACACAAGCCAGTGTCTTATTGTGCCAATGTTGTTTGGTCTAGAGACAGTGTCACTCAGGAAAAGACAGGAGACAGGAGAGATGAAGATGCTGAGGTTCTCTTTGGGAGTGACCAGGAAGGATAGGATCATGAATGAGTACATCAGAGGGACAGCACATGTTAGAGGCTTTGGAGATAAATTCAGAGAGGCCAGACTGAGATGGTTTGGACATGTCCAGAGGAGAGATAGTGAATATATTGGTAGAAGGATGCTGAGTTTTGAACTGCCAGGCAGGAGGCCTAGAGGAAGACCAAAGAGGAGGTTTATGGATGTAGTGAAAGAGGACAAGAAGGTAGTTGGTGTTAGAGAAGAGGATGCAGAAGACAGGGTTACATGGAGGCAATTGATTCGCTGTGGCGACCCCTGAAGGGAGAAGCCGAAAGGAAAAGAAGAAGACTTTGAAAGAAAATTGTCCAGATTTTCCAAATAAAAATGATGAACTTGGTAATGCTAAATGAATTCTCTCTAGCCTCAAAATAAATCCATTATAGAAGGATATATGGTTGTTTGATTACACTGTACCCTAACACATATAGTGCAAAATCAGAATCAGAATCCTTTATTAATCCCCCGAAGGGGAAATTACTTTTCGTTGCACTGACTTCACACTAGAACAAAGTAAAAAAGTGAGACAAGAGTAGATAAATTGGAATCAACGTAGCAGATAAATAACAGAATAAATAGACAGAAATATGAATGAAATAGAAAGAAATATATTAAATAAATAGAAATATTTATTAAATAAAATAATAAATTAACTTATTAAAATGTATTTAATAAGTCAAATATATTAATAATCTGTTCAGAACACAACCTCATTTGAACTAAAAAAGTGTTTAAGCAGACTGTGATGAAGATGAAACGAAGTAAGTTGATGAAAACTGAAGTCACTCAATTGGTTTACTCTCGTCCCATCGTTACACAGTTACAGCGGTAGATGGCGCTGTGGCAGCTGTTTTGAATACTGCTGTGTTGAGAAGACTACTTTGACACGCCGGGAAGCCTTCAATGATATGATTCCTATCTTGGTATTACAGTATTTAGTCAGATAGCATGACCAAGTGAGACAGTTGGTCTTGCTGAAGTGCCCTGGGGCCCATTTGACTCCATGTTGGCTGCTAGAATGATATTCAATGACTTGTGGAGCATTGTCAGTTACCAAGCATGTGTGGAGGACTTGTTGTTTCAGAGTAAGGTTCTTGAAAACCACGTGAGCATTGTTGAAGTGTACAGCCTGAACCTGTGTCTGGTCCAAACCCAGCGTAGCTAGCCTCTAACTAAGTCTGACAGCCTTGTCTTTCTTTCTTTTCAATGTTAGAATGTGGTTATTCCAAGAAGTTTTTTGTATGAGTGAGTGTTCATTATTAAGAAAAGTCTTTCATTTTATAATCAATACTTCCAGCTCAGTAAACAATCATGTGCCCATTGGTAGCTTTCCTGGCACTGGAAATGTAATCATTTTTAATCATTTTCTGAAGCTCATGTTGGCATGACCAATTTAATCCTATTGGACCTGAGGCTCATCTGATGAGATCAAGGATAAACATGAACAATTCTTTTTCACTCTAGCAGGCAAAGCCCATCCCATGTAGCGAATATCAGAAGAACTCCTCAAACAACCTGTTTCACACATCAACAGAGCTTTTATCTAGCTACCTAAATTTGAAAAGCATTAAATTACAAAGGGTGGTTTTAGCGTATGATCGACTTTGATCCAGTCAGTCAAGACAGAGTGAAAGTAGACACTGGTAAATGGATTATGACACTGAGGGGCCATTATACAGCTGCCAAAGGCCTGTCCGAATTCCCTCCCAGGTTTGGTCCATTTAGCAGGGGCTTTGATTAATTAGTTGCGTGCAGGCATTCCAACACCATACCAGCTGCACAGCAAGCACAATGGCCAGACTGTGCATGGGGCTAACCACACAACAGCTGCCCATCCCTGCCTCCTTAGAGCTTGAACTGGTAATTACAGACAACAGATGGACACATATTGAAAAATTGTTTACGGCAGACAGCAGAGCACGTTTAAAATGATCATCACTCGAAAAATGGAGTAAACTCAAGTTTTACAGTGTGTTTACTTTTCAGATGTTATCTATTCTCTACATACACAGAGGAGAAGTGCACCAAATTTATACAGTACCAGTAAAATTTCTATTGTTGAACAAATTACATGCAAGTATTCTTAGCAATGAAACCAGATGAAACAAATCAGTTTGCTTATGCTCAAGACATAGAGGTAGAAAAAACCCAAATGATCTCAGACATCCTGATGTGAAACTTATAAATGAAAGAGAAAAATTAACTTATTGTGCTCATACCTAAATAAAACAAAACATAAAAACATTAGCATTACAATAACCTCTCGATGTAAACATAAGGAATCAAGGAGTGATCTTTGATCGGGATAGGCCCTATAACTCCCACATTAAACAAATTCACGGACTGCCTTCTTTCTCTTTCATCAAGAGGTTGCTCCAAAATATCTCCCCAATAATCTACTCCCCACATGATCCAGAGCAGTTATTTTCCCATATTGGCTCCTCCACACTGGCAAGAATTTTGAATTCCTCCACATGTGGCCAGACACCTTTGTATCTTGAAGACCTTACGGTGTCCTCTACCCAATTCGAACACTTAACTGTTTTGATGATGCTTATATTTATGGCTGGCTTAGGATGGTCCTTAGCTATGTATGTGCTGCTGTAGGTTTACATGCTTTTCTCTCCTCCTCTCACTCTTCTTTTCATTAGTTTCATCTCACATCAATGGATATTACTCAGTGGACTCTAGTCAGACGAGTTAAATCCAGGAACATATACAAAAGTAACTCATTCATTCTTATATCCCGAGACACAATTGCAGTTCACTAATGTTATTGTCTGGAAATAGTCAAAGGAATTTCTGGAAATGTCTTGGACAAGTTTATTTAAACAATCACAGGTCTGGGACACAGGATGCTATTTAAGGTAATTGCTGTGTTTTGGAGGCATAACATGCAAACCGCATTGCATAATGACCAGAGATAGAATGCACCAATATAATACTGAGGGATGCCTACCTCTAAATTAGTTGGGGTTTTTTGATTGTTCTTTTTTTGCCTGTATACTAGCTAAAGGATTGGATATAATCTTGCACAAACAAAAAGAAAAGCAGAAGAGTTGGTCTGTCTATCTCAAAAAAAGCCACGCATATTGTATGTTAATATTTAGAAATAACTAACTTAATTAATTAATTCCCCTTTATCAAGGTAAACTTTATAAACACTAGATTAAAAAAAGAAACCCCCTCAAAGGCAACCCAAGCCAGTGACACTATTATATTTAGGCAGTTCCACCCAAGCTGTTCAACCTGATAACTCCGACCTACCCTCTCCACCTGTCAGCATTTGCAGATTGCATCACCCATCTGACCCCACTGAGCCATGATGACACATTTGCTTCATGGTGTGTTTTACAAACTTTAATGCTGTCACACGTGGTGCCTTGTCTGCTGTTTTGCCATGACACATAGAACAGGAATTGACCAACTGCAGCATAGCTCTGCAAGTCAACGGCAACTGCAAAAACCAACTGTTTTTTTTGGTATCCTTGGTCAGGTCCAATGATGGAAGAACTTCCAGGCACTTTGTGGCACAGAAAGAAAGACCAGCCTTGACTTAGAAATGGTTTGGTAAACGTTTTTCTTCACCGTGACTCATAAATGTCTAGGCTGTTATTATGAAAAGTCAAAACCAACTCCTTGCAAAGTAAGTGTAAATGGACGGAAAGAGAAAGAAATGTTTGTCATGTTGACATAGATACACAAGTGTTGTGCGGTTTTGTAGAATTATTTCTGCTTGCTCATGTTTTTCACTATGAGACCTGAGGTCTGTAGTTTCAAAGTAAGTATTTCAAGTTCATAGTCCCACAGTAAGGGAATGCAATGCTGCTGTGTAGTGTAGTCATTGTGGCAACTGTCTCATAAAACCTAATACTGAAATCTTTACCGTCATAACATCAAATTCAAGTAAGGTCAGGGCGTTATACGTATTCCTTGGATGTTTAACATACATATTTAACTTCCTCTATAGCTGGATTAGGTCAGCAGCGTTTAGCAGGCCAGAATGATGTCAGAGAGAATGATCTAAGTTTGTGGCCAGATGACTCAATCATACATTTTCCTTTAATGTGGGAGTTATTAAATGAACAGAGCTCTTCTCTGTGAGTTCGTGAAGAAGACGATTAGACTCTGGCGTAGGACATTCTCTCACTAATGGTTCATGTGAGTTGCTCTGAATGGAACTAATGTTAGTACAATGTAGCATCTTTTTAATGGACAAGCTAACTTCACAATTACCTATTCATCATCAAGATGTGCTTTATAAGCTGAGTCATATGGCCAGGAAAGTAGGCCAGTGATTGGATAAAACTAAAAATCTTAAACAGATGAGTGATTTACTGTAATGACATTATTACAGCCTTGCTCGTCACAAAAACACATAATAACGCTTGGGTCAAAGTCAAAATCATCATCATCATCAGGTTCAATCCCTTTTGAGAGACCTCACCTACTTTAAATTACAGTATAATGTTCATTCATCAATTCATCGTCTACCGCTTCATCCACTGTAGCTGGTCGCAGGGAACTGGAGTCTATCCCAGCTGACTGAGGGCGTGAGGCAGGGAAACTCCGGGCGCGATGCCAATGCCAGTGATTATAATATTATATTTGATATTAATCATTTAATTTTAATATTATATTTATTTTCACGTGGTGTGTGATTTTTGAGAACTCCTCCAGATGAACGGACAAGTTGAACATTTGCTGACTCTTCTCTTTAGAACCGAGAGCAAACTCCAAAGTATCCTTTTCATTGTTTGTGGTGGATTTGTTTGGAGTGTTGCACTAGAGGTAAAATCGGGCCTAAAAAATCCAGCCCGACCCGAACCGAGCCCGACGGTATTAAAGCACGACCCGACCCGAACGTAATTATTGACATTTTGAGCCCGACCCGGCCCGAATTTCGGGCTTGGATTCGGGCTTAAGATCTTAACTCTACTTTCAGTGCGTATACGATCGGAACGGTAAAGTGACAGGAGAAAATACAGCTGATGCACGGAGGGAACTGAGCAGATACTGTAGATGGATGTTTCTCATACAGCGCCTAATACGTTTTACCTAAATTATTTATTTTATAAGGGTATTCCTTAGTTTAATACCCATAGATTGTTTGAGATACATAATATACAAATATATATTTATTTAAAAAGTTCGGGCCGGGTCGGGCTTGGATCTTAACATCGTAACTACTTATCCTTTACAGTTTGGAGCTGCAGCCTGTCCCAGCTGACTTGTGGCGAGAGGTGGGATATATTGGATAGGTTACATATTCATCATAGGGCCAATACAGGAAGACAAACTCACACCTAAAGGCATTTTAGATTCACAGTCACATGTAGCTTGTTTTTCTATTGTGGGAGGAACCCCATGCAGACCTCTAGCTCCAGAACCTTCTAGCTATAAGGGAACAATGCTAATAATCAAACCATACTGCCTAGAATCACAATATGAACCATGCAAAAAGGGAAAAATTTGTTTGAAATCAGGTCAATTGTATTTTATCAATTTGAAGTAATTATACTTCCAGAAAAAAATCACGTCTAAATCATGCTCTACAGATCTTGTGTGACAATTACACAAATCAGATTTTGTCAAAACTATTCGGAAATATTTTTTACAGATCCATTTAGAGTCACTTTTGTATGTGTTCCTGGATTTAACACATCTGACTTGAGTCCACTGAGTAATATCCATTGATGTGAGATGAAACTGTCGAAAAGAAGAGTGAGAGGAGGAGAAAAAAGCATGTAAACCTACAGCAGCACATGCATAGCTAAGGACCAGCCTTAGCCAGCCATAAATATGAGTACCATCAAAGCAGTTAAGTGTTCGAATTGGGTAGAGGGCACTGTAAGGTCTTCAAGATACAAAGGTGTCTGGCCACATGTGGAGGAATTCAAAATTCTTGCCAGTGCGGAGAAGCCAATATGGGAAAATTACTGTTCTGGATCAAGTGGGGAGTAGATTTTTGGGGAGATATTTTGGGGCAACCTCTTGATGAAAGAGAAAGAAGGCAGTCCGTGAATTTGTTTAATGTGGGAGTTATAGGGCCTATTGATCAAAGATCACTCCTTAATTCCTCATGGTTACATTGAGAGGTTATTGTAATGCTAATGCTTTTATTGTTTTATTTTATTTAGGTATGAGCACAATAAGTTAATTTTTCTCTTTCCATTATGAGTTTCACATCAGGATGTCTGAGACCATCTGGGTTTTCTATCTCTATGTCTTGAGCGTAAGCAAACTGATTTGTTTCATCTGGTTTCATTGCTAGGAATAATTGCATATAATTTGCTCAACAACAAAAATTTTACTGTTACTGTATAAATTCGGTGCACTTCTCCTCTGTATTTTTGCATGAACGTCCGTGGTGCCATATTTTACTTTGTAACATGTGGTAAAGAAGAATCTGTTCCTATTGCTGGATAATAATACTCACAAAGCCCTATTCAGTACATCCCGCACTGTCATCTCCTTTGGTATGGCTGTTGCACACATGCCCGTTTCATGACAACCACATGCATCTTTTGGCCGCAGTTTCTTTAAAGAGATGCATTGTGACTCAACAAAACTTTCCACATTTGAGGTTAGAGATATTCCTGGAGGCCAAGAACCAAACACACCACATCAGCCTTGATTCATGGATCACAGGCGACGATAAGAGCAGGTGTGACTTTCTTTAGATTGGGTGTGGAACGACAAGTGACTTTAAAACAGGTGTTGTGTAATCTGCAAAACAATTGCCATATTGTACAGGGGGGAGAGAGGGTGAGGCAGGACTCCCTTGGGTGTAAAAATAGAAAAGTAGCCACATAATTAAAGTGGTTGAGATGAAAATACTCTTTGCTGAGACTTGTGTCTCACGCTGCAGTCAATATCAAAGTGCTTGTTTGATGGGAATTATTATATTCTACTGTTCAAGGCAGTAATAAATAGTAGAATCATACCAATAAAAAAGCTACATGATCACAGAAACCACAGGGTAAAACGGATGTGGGGCAAAAGATGCAGATGACAAACAGCAGGGTAATAGCCTCCAAGTAGGATTACACCTTGTACACATTGAAAGCCCACACTTTAAACAGTTAAATTGAAACCAAACATCTCCAACCCTTAATTTGCTTTCATTATGGCAGGTGCAACAAAAAGGTAACCCTTACCCCCGAACACGAGTTCGGGCCTGACCCGACCCGAAATTCGGGTCGGGTCGGGTTCAAAAAGTCAACAGTTACTTTCGGGTCGGGTCGGGCTTCAATACCGTCGGGCTCGGGTCGGGTCAGGCTGGATATTTTTGGAGTCAGGTCGGGCTTACATAAAATGAATGGATGCATGGAAATTGCTATTCTTATAAAAACAATGTTCTGCCATTTAATTCCATAAAGTAAACCAGTGGTGTTGGGGTGTGAGTGGGTTATTCTGTCAGCTGAGTTTTGGCAACAACAAGCCATGCATAACTCACACTGGTGTCAGCAATGAGCTCATCCATTCCACTAACAGGAGGCGACATGAGTGAGACAAACAATAATGCAAAACTTTCAGGTAGGTCCAGGTTGTTATGTAAAGCCCTCAAGGCCAGCTCTGATGCCAAAGCAGACAAAAAATGAGATCCATCTGTCCTGTATTGAATCCAGACTCCTGGAGGTGACGTGTAATGATGTCTTTGTAGTGAGATAAAATGAGTGTTGGTCCCACTGCTTTTCCTTGTTGTTTGTGTATTTATTGGTGTGTCTTATTTACCTCTAAATAGAAAATGGCAGAGAAGAATTATCTCAACCAAAACATTAAACTAATCTGTAACTTTACAGTGGTGTTTAAAACTAAGTCAAGATGTACTTTGGCTTAACTACTTTTTTCCATTTGCCTGAAGCACTCAGATGAAATACTTTTTTTTCTCCTCTAGTTTTTCTCATGTGAGATTTCGTAGTACGTCATGATCACAGAGTGGATCCATCAAATGTCTGGGCATGTAAACGTTTAAATGTAAATACATAGCTTCACCTCTCCCTTGATTTCATGTTTTTGCATTCAAAATGTTAAACAAACGTCTCGATTTGGCAACAATCACTGATTCGCATGTCAGACACAAAGACAAGCAATATGTTCAAGGCAGGCTGTATTACATGATTAAAGGTCCTATATGTGATTAATAAATCACCCTGCGGGGTCAACATGACTTCAAAATGAATGCTTTAAGGACCAAACCAGCCGCTAGCATGACATCAGGGGTCAAAGGTTAAGTTTGCCTCTCACAGTGATTGATATTGTTAGAGAGGGGAAAAAATAAGGTGCAGCTCCTTTGTGTTATTCAACCGTTAATATGAGGGAAATTGCTTCCTGCTGCTGGACCAAGGGTGGATCTGTGACGTCGCATGATAGAGTGACCTCATCCCACCAATCAACAACGTCTGACACCTGAGAGTGGCTTCCACCAGCAATCGGACGTCAGTAAGGTCCTCTTTGTCACCAGACCCCATCACTAGCACACTGATCTGTACCGTAAAGCAGGTGAACCACTCTCTTCAATATTTGGTTTAATTAGTAATTGTTTAATTAATAATTTCAACTTTAATATAGACTAACCAAGGAAATAAGTTTCTTACACTAATGATTGATGTTATTGGAAATTTAATTTTAAAAAATGCTATCTCTGGAAAAATTACAACATATAATATGAAGTCACTCTTCACAGCACTTATCTCACTGGAGATTGCAGTGGGATAAGTTGTTGTGACACATCCAATACAAATACAAATGCCACAAATTCAGACCCTGAACGTCAGCCGAAAATACATTATCTTGTCCAAGTAATGATAGTGACTTCTTAAATGTACTTATGTTATTAAGTGTTGTGTATATTTACTTTCTTCTTCTTTTCCTTTTGGCTTTTCCCTTCATGGGGCGCTACAGTCAATCAGTTGACTCCATCTAACCCTGTCCTCTGCATCCTCTTCTCTCACACCAAGTACCTTCATGTCCTCTTCCATTACATCCATAAACTTCCTCTGGTCTTCCTCTAGGCCTCCTGCCTGGCAGTTCAAAACTCAGCATCCCTCTACCAATATATTCACTATCTCTCCTCTGGACATGTCCAAACCATCTCAGTCTGGCCTCTCTGACTTTATCTCCATATGTACCTACTAGTTTCAAGCCACTGCTGCTCTGTCTCCCGTCCACAAGCAAAAAACTAAACAAGCAGAATTTGTCTGGCTTTGGTTTGGAAGATGCCATCCTTGGACTAATGTTTGTAACAACAGGTCAATTAATATTGTGTGTGTACACACGTCTATTGGGACTGAATGGATGGTTCAAAACAACAATGTGTCAAAACAACCTAAATGTTAAATTTCATGTATGATATTGGTTGACAATGTATTATAATGAGAGAGATTTTTACAAGTCAAATGGCTTCTACCCGTCAGCCCTTTTTTTCTTTTTCGGATGTTGTTGTTGATGTTGCAAATGTCATGAAAGTGAAGTCTGTGTAATAACATGTCCGAAAAGAAAAAAATTTAACTAAATTAATAAATAAATATTTGAAATGTGACATATGATGTGTACAACTAAGTATAAATGAATCACAACAAATCCACAAAGAAGAAGTTCTATGTATAGTCTGTACAACTTTTAGTCATCAATTTTTATTTTTTTTAATTTTATTTATTTCGAATAACAAAAAAACAAAACAATAACAAACAATAATAAATACACCAGGATTGTGTGAACACTATCCGAAAAGGAATAGGAAGAAGTGTAAACTTGTTAAACTCCTACCCCCTTATACTCAAAAAAAAAAAGAAAAATACTCAAAAAAAATACAAATACAAAATGCAAAATACTAGCTGATAATATTTACAGAAGTAAATCAATCATTTAAACTGCATAGTAATACAAAGATTAAAATAAAAAACAAAAAAAACAAAGTAAGTAAAACAGAAGGAGAAAAAACAAACAAATAAAACAGTATAGTGATCAAATGAGGAACATAATCATTAAAGACAAAGAGTAGACCTTCAACTGAAAATGTCTTGTAACTGTTAAGTGGGCTGCAACAACAGGCCTTCCTCTTTTAAATACCTCACAAATATAATCTTTTTGTATGACCTCTTAAACTGGTTGATGTTGGAACTGAGTTGAACCTCCACACTCAGTCCGTTCCACTGTTTCACTCCATGTACAGAGATGCACATGCTTTTCAGTGTTGTTTTAACTGGTCGTACTTTTAAGTTGAGCTCTATTCTTAAGTTGTAATGCCCTTCTCTATCACTGAACCTTTTTTGGATGTTAAGTGGCAATGAATTGTTTCTTGCTCCGAACATCATTGCAGTTTTATATTCAACAAGGTCCATAAACTTCATGGCACATGATTTTAGAAACAGTCTGTTGGTGTGCTCCAGATAGCCTACCTTGTTAACTATTCTAAAAGCTCTTATTTGTAAAGTGCACAATGGTTTCAAGTTGCTTTTATAGGTGTTACCCCAAATCTGCACAATAATTTAGATAGGGTAGTACAAGTGAACAATATAAGATGTATAGTGATTTATGGTCCAATATGTGCTTTGTTTTACCCACAACTGCAATACTACGTGCAAACTTTGTTGTTATGTGACTTATGTGGGGTTTCCAGCAGATTTTGTGGTTCAGTAGTATGGCCAGAAAATTGTTTTCATTAACTCTTTCGATTTTAACATCATCTACCATGATTTCTACTTGTACATCTATTGTGCAGTTTCCAAATAGCATGATCTTGGTTTTACTCAGATTCAAAGACAATTTATTTACATCAAACCAGTGTTTTAATTTACTAATTTATGCGGTGGTGACCTCTAAAAGCTGCTGAAAGTTTTCCCCTTAACAAAATTAATTTGTGTCATCGGCATATAAAATAAATTTCAACATAATTGACACATTACAAATATCATTGATATACCGAATGAATAGTATCGGGCCTAACACTGACACCTGTGGGACTTCACAGGTAATGTCGGCCCAGGTTTTTTTTAAATTTTAATTAATTTTATATACTGGTTTGATCCCCGGAGGGAAATTAAGAACGCACACTCTAGCTACTGATTCAAATGCATGCATAAATATATATTTGTGAGTACAGGCCCCTGTATCACACACAAACACAAGGGGGCCTGTAGGCATGCAGGGGGGGTAGAGTGGCAGGCAACTCCTTCTTGGTGCGCCTCAAATGATCAATTTGTAAAGGGGACGGCACCTTGCTCAAGGGTGCCTCGGCAGTGCTCCGGAGGTGAGCTGACATCTCCCACTGTCAGCTCACCTCCGGGTATTTTTTGGGGGGGGCGGGAGCGGGAATCGAACCGCCAATCTTAAATCATAGGACGACCCGCTCTACCGCCCGCTTTACCACTTAGCCACTGCCGCCCCAGGTTGATTTGTCGTCACCTATTTGTACAAATTGCTGTCTGTGTTGCATGTAACTCTTCAGCCAACTTAATGCCACCCCCCTTATACCATACCTGTCAAGTTTTTTAAACAATATGTCGTGATTAATGGTGTCAAAAGCCTTCTTCAGATCAATAAATATTCCCAGTGCATATTTTCGGCTATCAATACAGTTAGTGATCTCCTCTGTCAATTCCATTAGTGCCATAGCTTGTGACCTGTTTGACCTGAACCCATACTGACTGTCTGTCAAAATGTTATTATTTTCAATGAAATTATCTAACCTTGCAATAAATAATTTTTCTAATATTTTAGAGAACTGACAGAGTAATGATATTGGCCTATAATTATTGAAATGATGTTTCTCTCCGGCTTTATAAACTGGGATAACTTTGGCAACTTTCATATTCTGTGGAAATGTACCAGTTGTCAGTGACAAACTGTAGATGTAGGTCAGTGGATCTATAATACAATCAATCACTTTCTTGATTACCGTCATGTCAATTCCATTCCAGTCCGTAAATGATTTATTCTTGCACTTATTGACAATATCAATGATTTCTCTTTTTCCTACAACCTTTAAATTGAAGGAGTTTAGATTTCTTGTTATGCTCCCTTTGGCATCCCTATCACTACAAGTGACATTTATTTTTTTGGCCAAGTTTGGACCTATATTCACAAAGAAATTGTTGAAGCCATTAATCACATTATTCATGTTATGTAAGGACCTAATCATTATCAAATAAAATATTCAGGGTATTTCCTATCATTGGAGCCATTTCTAATAATATTGTTTAGTATGTTCCATACACCTTTAATGTTGTTTTTACTATTCTCTAATAGTTTAATATAATATTGCTTTTTACATTTCCTCATTATATTAGTTAATTTGTTTTTATATTTCTTGTATTTAAGTACAGCATCGACAGTTCTTTTTTCCAGAAATTATTTATAGAGAGTGTTCTTTTTCTTACAAGCATTATTCAATCCTTTTGTTATCCATGGTCTGTTGATGGTTTGGTTTTCCCTATCATTGATTTGTTTAATTGGACAATTTTTGTTGTACAACAACTTAAAAGTTTCAAGAAATTTTTCATAAACTTTGTCAATATCCTTTTCTTCATAGAGATTATTCCAATTTTGAATCTGTAAATCATTTCTGAATGCATTATTTTTTTGTTCTGTTCCCATTCTCTTGTACTTAAATGTATGTTTCTCTTCATCTTTGACATAGTCACAGTCATGGACAACAAAAACGGGAAGATGGTCACTGATGTCATTCATGAACAGCCCACACATTAGGCTGTTCTCCATATAATTTGTAAATATGTTATCTATTACCGTTGCACTTTTTACTGTTGTTCTACGTGGTTTGGTGATCAGTGGATATAAACTCAAACTGAACATAGTGTTAATAAATTCTTCAGTCAGTTCATGTTAATTGGGGTTTAATAGGTCGATGTTGTAGTCCCCACAGATATATATAACCTTCTGGCTGTCAGTTGAAAACAACTCCTCCATGTTATCCTTAAATTTTTCAATGCTTAAATCTGGGGTTCTATACACACAACTACAAATGATATTTTTTGTCTTTCCAAACATATCTCAACTGTGATACATTACATCAGGTTGTCAATAGATGTTGTCATATTTTCATTACTTTGTATTTAAGGCTATTTTCAATTTATAGAGCCACACCTCCTCCTCTTTTCCTCTTATAATTGAGCTCATATCCACTCAGCTCAAGGTCAAATCCCTTCTCAGGACAGAGCCAGGTTTCAGACAATGCAATGATATTGAATGGCTTTTTAAATTTACTGAAGTAATCTTTGATGCTATTGTAATTGGCATACAGACTTCTACAATTAAAGTGAATTATTGACATTCCATGGTCTTGTTTAACATTCAGGTCATTGTATTGATCATCTGTGTATTAGCTACATGTGTTGTTCAGGTGGTCAAAGAAGTTACTGTCCAGATCAATGTCTTGTTCAATTGCCTTCATGTTGTGTTCGTTGATTTGTCAGTGCATACGTTACCATTGTCTATGGGTTATAGTTACTTTGGTGGGGTCCTTTGTATTTGTCCAGCTCACCCAGGTCTCTGATGACCAAAACCTTGGCCTCCTGTGGTGGTCCATTCAACTTAATATACACCTTACAGTTTCCAGTCCATGTTGAGTGAATTTTCCCCTGCTTTCTCAGAAAGCGAGCTTTCATGGCAATATCTGCATTTTTCCTAGTTAAGTGCTCTTTCACATAGACATCTGACCCCTTTAGCTTTCTTCCTGTTGGTGAAGCGAATAACTATAGCTGGCTTTTTGTTTTATTTCTCCGAGGGAGAGGATGGCACGCCTCAATGTCACTGTCATTTACCAGAATGCCTTTGCTGTTGAAAAATGTAATCACCTGTTGCTCGATGGAATCCTGGTCAGAGACGGTGGGTCCTGCTGGCTGCTGGTGAAGCCACCTGGGCGTATGTCCGAGGTTTGGTCTGTAGCCCGCTGACAACAATGTTGTTCATGCGGGAGTACTGCTCCAGGTCTGCTACACGGCGTTCCAGAAAGGTCACCATCTTATCCTTCTCGGTACATTGTTTCCTGAGTTCTTTGATTTCACCCATTATCTCCAGAATCAGTTTTTGGTGTTTGAGGTAGTTGTTATTTCACCAGACATAAGGTTCAGTGATTTCTTTATCTCCTCAATCTCCTCCTCCAAGGCTGCGTTATTCCTTGATTTTGGTGGCATCTTGTTTGCTCTAGCAGCCGGGAAGCTGATTTTAGATCGGGAAGGTCCTGGGCTCAAACCTGCCTGCCTTTTCATGTCTGTATGGAGTTTTTATGTTTTCTCAGTGTCTGTGTGGGTTTTCTAGCTTCCTCCCACCACCAAGTGAACTGGTGACTCTATATAACCCATAAGCATGAACGTGAGCATGATTGGTTCTTTGTCTTTTATTTGGCCCTCTGAACTAGTAACTTGTCCAGGACATATCCAACTCTGACATGAGGACTGCAGGGCTGGCAATCAAACCACCGACAATCTGATTAGCAGACAACCACTTTCCCGCTAAGTCACAGACTCTTATTGTAGTAGTGCTGTTATTATTATTATTATTATTATTATTATTATTATTATTATTATTATTATTATTATTATTATTATTATTATTATTATTATTATTATTATAGACTGAGATGGTTTGGACATGTCCAGAGGAGAGATAGTGAATATATTGGTAGAAGGATGCTGAGTTTTGAACTGCCAGGCAGGAGGCCTAGAGGAAGACCAAAGAGGAGGTTTATGGATATAGTGAAAGAGGACATGAAGGTAGTTGGTGTGAGAGAAGAGGATGCAGAAGACTGGGTTAGATGGAGCCAAGTGATTCGCTGTGGCGACCCCTGAAGGGAAAAGCCGAGAGGAAAAGAAGAAGATTATTATTAACAAGTTGATTACTGTAGTTTGGTTCTGAAGGTAAAACTGGGTAGCTAATGTATTTGAGGTTTGCTGAAGTGAGAGGAACTGAACATTTCTGTAAGGATGTTTCTTTTTTAAATTGAAGTTACATTGTGAGTCTTTACAGCCTTTATTTTCCAAACTGAAGAGGAAAGAGAAATATGGAAGAGTGGGAAGGGGAACATCGTCAAAGGGCCACTGTCAGAACCTCACCCACGGCTGCCACTCGACGACTTGGCCTCCCTGCACTGGGAACATGCTCTGCCATCGAGTATGAATGATCTAATGTTATCCAGTAAAAAGAATGATTTCTTATTCAAGGAAAGATTTTTGCGAGGTTCTGTCACATACTCATTTTGAGGTAAGGCCCCTTGAAAGTCTGATCTCAGAAACGCATCTGATTCTCAAAGCATGACAACCAGAGCCAAATGTCTTTTGATGTTAACATTTAAGATCAGAGTTACTGTTTCCCATCTACACTGTCTGATGTAATTCTTCTACAGTCAAGGCCAAGTGTTACATCGGGATGAGAAACCATTATTTTTAGTTGAAACAACTGTTCTCTTGTCTAAAAGCCATGCCTGACCCTTGCCTTTATATTTTATTATTATGTTTACTGGCATTGGCTCTCAAACACTCTTTCTGGTCATGACAGATACCCTGTGAAGCTGCTGGAAGCGGAATAGAAGGAATATAATGGGTTGCATATTTGCGTACATGCGGTGGCCAGGCATCGTCATATTATTGATGTCAGTTTCAACACACCACTCCACATCACAACCAATGTGACATACGACATTCCAAGATATTTATGGGAGCGCATTTAACACAGGAAAATTGTTTTTGGGAACAATGGTGCTACAGTTTAAAAGACTAAAAAATATATGTGTCATGGCCGATAGTTGGGTTTCCTTGCCCCTGCTTGTCTTTCTGCTGTAACAGACCTCTCTCTTTGACTGCATGTGATGTCAGATAGTTTGGCCTCTTTATGGCTGTGATAAGAGTGGACATGTTGAGAGGAAATGTGTGAAACAAGATTCCCTGTATGAACTACTAGAGGTGTGCTGATGTCAGCAGATAAGCATGTAACCTCATTAGGTCAAACATGACCTTCAGTGATCATCGAGCTGGGTGTCACAAACATTCTGGTCTTACATCACTCGAAATAATTTCATGCTTCAGCTGACGAGACTCAAGACTGCAGCTTTCATGTTTTTAAGATGATCTGAATGAATTTAGGTCATAAATGATGTTACAAGCTATTTAACCTATCCAAATATTGAAGTCGCTGCTTTCCTAATGTGTTTGTATTTCCTTTAGACCACAAACTGCAGCTGTCTTGTTGTTTCTCTCAAGCACAGATCATTTCGTTGCTAATACAGTGGATTATTCTCAGTGGCTCACATACAAGAGCCCACAGGCGAGCCACCGACGAGCTCATTACTGAGACGTGGGTTCAGACTTGTGAGCTGCTAACAAAGGAATTCAGATAAACAGATAAGCATTAACACAAACACATGACTTCACTATTTAATTGGCTTTCTGCCCACTGTGCCTTGTAACTGTCATTCACAACTTTGTGTATCTCTGGTGTGTTTCTCTCTACACAGAGTTAAGTTATTGTTGCTCATGTCATCGTGGAACTTTTTTACTATGAGTTTAATCTGTTTGTCCTGTTTATAAAGACTTTAAAGCAAAGTTTAAGTCATGGGAAAATTTTTCTCCTGTTGGTGAGGATCCAGGCCTGGCATCACATATTTAATAACTTTACTTTATTAGTTTTAGCTATAAATACACAGCGCTAAGACTTGATTTTATGTTTTAGTCAGAGTTCAATTGACTGATTAGTGTGTGTGTGTGTGTGTGTGTGTGTGTGTGTGTGTGAGTGTGTGTGTGTGTGTGTGCGCGTGCGTGCGTGCATGCGTGCGTGCGTGCGTGTGTGTGTGTACGATGCTGGGCTTCAGATCTCTCAATGATGTTTAGTCATTAAAAAATTCACACCTGATATAAAACAGATTAAGAAAGTATTTTCATTTTTGCATGCCTTTTAAATCAATTACGCAAAGTTGAAATCTTGTCTTTTTTGATCTTGATCCAGAATGAAAACTCCATCTTATCTCCACTGAAACCTGACCAGCAAGCCGATCATGCCTTTGAGATGACATATACCAAACGGAAAAGTACAGAATCCCTCTAGCTCCACGCATATTCTCTTGTCAGCCAGAGCTACCACTCTTCTTTCAGCCTCAGTGACATCACCCTGCTAACAGGGTCCTCAAGTCGTACTTACTGACTTTAATAAACAGGAGATAACTAACAACCAGGACCTGTGGTGAGGAAGCAGCCGGACTAGATTATCATTTTGGGAGGCAATGATATCAACCATCAGATCAGAACCAGCTTCACAAGTGAACATGAGGGCAGATGGCACCAAGGGAAGGGCTTCATATCAAGGCTGGGGTTTCTGTTGTAAAGGATGTGGCTGGCAGAGTTAGTTACACACACGATGTGAGGAAGGGCTGCAGTTGGGGAGGACTTCCAGGGTAAACAACATGAGGAAGGTGTTACAGTAGCCTAATCGGACTCTGTCGGTAGGGGTGGGACACCTGGTTCAAATCTAATCCCAAGCAAACAACTTTGCATCCTTCATAAATGTTTACAGGCTGAGGTGGAAAAAAAAGGGGCGAACGACTCAAAAGCTTTAGTTCAAAGACGAAAGAAGAAAATGTCACATAATTTAACAAAACAATTGCTTTTTCTCTGAGGATACTAAAATAATGTAGATTAAAGTTTACTAGAAAACCTGTGATGAACCCCAATCTAAGTGGTCACAACGAGAAGCTCATCCTGCCTTAGAAAAATAACGGGTACGGTTTTTTACAACATTTTGTTGTAAATATATTATTAGTGTTGCTGTGTGGGGGATGACAACATCGACCCACATTCTGGACAGGAAAGCTAATTACTCTTTAATAAATGCAGAAGTCTTTGTGGGTCTACAGTTAATCCAGGAAGAGCAGTTTGAAGACATTCTCTGTTATGTTGTTCATGTTGGTTTTATAGTATGTTGTCTGTTTAATGTTAAAATTTAACATTGAAAACATTGAGTGAAAATGGTTATTTTGTGATTTTATCACCATTGAATTATTCATGTACAGTATGTGCACATAAAAGTTCTACACAGTATGTCAAGATTGAAAAGGCTAACGTCTAAGGTCGAACACCGCTCACAGACTAAACACATTTGCACCAGTCTGAACAGTTAGATTCCTTTACAGTAAGTAGTTACTATAGATAGATTAGAAAATACTATGAGATTGTTATTTATAATCTGTTATATCTATTTTATCTCATTTATTTTTTATTACAAACTTAATATTTTATTTTCCTTTTAATTGTAGTAAAATTCTCATCTTATCTCATCTTGTGTTATCTGGTTTCATCTGGTCTTGTCTTGTCTTCATGGTCCATTTATTCATGTTGAATACATAACTCGCTCTCACTGCTCTGGTTTTCCTTCACACAGTGTGGCATTCAGTGATACATGCTTCTCTATTTCTCTTCCAGTTTAGCACAACATTTTGGGATATGGTTGTATCGTAGTCACACAATGTTCTCACTGCACACATAAATACACTTTTAGAGTCACTTGCCCATTATGAGGAAATGGTATTTTAAAGTCAGCCAAACCCCTTCAGCCCCACCCATCCAGACTTCTGTGAACAACGTCCAGTCTGTGCAGAATTTATCTCTCATTTCAAGCTGCAACACATTAAAAGTCTTCTTTCGATGACTTCATCTTGAAACCAGAGCTTTATTAAATGCATCGTTACCTGTGTCCACACTGGTGACAGGGTTTGTACAGCAACACTGGACACAGTCTGACATTCATTTCAGCATCTAACTGTTGTACGTTTTATTTTATATGGCAGTATTTTGTGAGCATAACCCCTTAGAGAGCTGTGTAGTGAGCTGAATCATGCTGGGCTTTTGGGCTGGGTGGCTAACGGCTCCTGAGAGCTAGCAGACCAGGAGCTGGGGTCAGGTCAGAGGGCAGCAGCGTGAAAAGTGAGCATTCCATTTCAGGGAAAGCTTTCACTGCTCCCAGATGCACCCTGCACATACTTTCTGTACCGTCTGTTCTCCTCCATAATCCCTGCTGCCCTGACAGACACACCACCCTTGCCATTCCAATCATTCAGCCCAACATGTGCTCTGCTCAACCCTGGCTGTAATCAAGGAGTGGTTGGGGTCGTCATCTGTTCGCCTCCACACTTGTCGTGCCAGCAGCTTTGAGCTTTCAGGAATATCAGGACAGGACTGTTCCATTCTTTTTGCAAACTGGGTGACAACTGCTCCTCGCTGGAGGGCAAAGAGGAAGATCAGACCCGAGGAGAGCAGTCTTGCTCCTGGACCCACAGCACTCACATCATCTCTCTTCTTAGATTGGCTGCCTAAGAAATGCTTTATTTTTATGGATGGTTTTGACTTGAGTGGGGCTGGATCTCTTTTCTGCACTCCAAGGTGGAGGTGAGGTAGAAAGGGAGTGTGGGTACGTGAGCTGGGGGTATTACCTCATCCATGATATGCTGTATTTGAAGAGGTCTGACCTTTTGACTCCATTACTCGTGGCTTCTTATTTGGGCAGATTTCTGTTTGAGTTCAGAAGGAAAGTTTTGACAGCCAGGTTTTACAGCCCCCTCTCTGCTCTATCGCTCCTGACGGAGGGAAAGAAATCGAGTGAGAGAGAGAGAGAGCGAGAAAGAGACTAGAGTGGTGGTGACTTCATCCCCTCTCTTTACCAACCCTCCCCTTTCCTCCTCCTCTTCTAAGTTTTTTTTTTTTGTGCTGCACAGTCAGGCAGCATGCCAGCAGTTTTCATCTTGCTGCGCTCCCTGGTTATCAGGCTCCTCAGTAGCAGACTGGCAGGCTCAGTGGCACAGTTCCTCAGGAGAAGCCTCTCCACAGGCGCTTCCCACCTTGGCACAGTGCTACGCCACGTCTGGGACCGCGTCACATCCAAGGAGTCCAAGGAAGCCATCCTGGGCTGTGTGCTGTGCATTCTCAACATGCACAAGAAGGTGGAGAACTGAGCACTCCCTACACTTTGTGATGAACCCTCCACTTGACCACTGAGCGCAGACTGGAGAAGAAGAGCGCGTGGGTGAGGATAATGTGCAAAGGAATGTGACAGACAATTTCAATGGCCATTTGGACACCAGCATATTTTGTTTTCTTAACTGGACTCTAGTAATGTCTGAAAGTATTATGAGGAAGGTCCAGCCCTTCACCATTGGGACTAGGCTGTCGGTACCGACTGTGCCAAAATGCCAGGAGTTTACCCAGGGCTATCTACAGAACCAGAGTCTGGATAACTGTGCTCTACAACACAACCTGAACTCACTCTATCTCAGCCGGGCTCAGGTCTGTGCACATGGTCCCTGCCTCGTTGCGCCCATCATCAAGCAGGTCTCTCCTGTACACCACAAACAGGGGGACATGGCGGCTGAGGACCACCTGAACCAGAACGTCGCCTCACCCTTCGTCATGTCCAGATCCATCAAGAAAATCACAATCTCCGGGAGTAAAGATCAGTCGGAGAACAATGCATCAGTGGGACCGGCACGGCTTTCAGTTACTGGGTCCACACCTGAAAACAACAATAACAACAACAACATCACTAGTACATCAGATCCACATCTGCCCAGGATTGTAGGTGTGAGCTGCGAAAATAAACCCAACTCTCACTTTAAGGTAAATTTAAAAAACTAATAACTAAGAATATCAGAAATATCACACAAAGAGGTGTTTTTTTTTAACATGCCAGCAGTCTGTAATAAAAAGGAACCTTTAATGAGAAAATATTAATTTTCACTTGATTGTAATCTGAAATAATGTAATGGATGTGTAGAAGATGTTACTTTTCTGAAATATAAATTTTAGAATCGATCCTCTAATCTTAAGAAAAACAATGAAGTAGAATTTTGTGCTGATATATATGAAAATTTTTGTGGCACATAATTGGACTTAGAGTGAACAGTTATATCTTAAAGTCATGATGGAAAACCAATTTGGATATTTTCAGAATTCTAAATCTCATGAAAGTATTGGTCTTATTATGGCCTGCTTATCCAGCTTGCTCTCCTCTTTGACAGCATATTTTCATGATCATCTGTCTCAGTGTTTGATCTGGATGTTTTAGGTTTTGCTCAGAAAAGACAGCTGTGATGAATCTCAGCCCAGGCAGGAACAAACCAGGGTAAAAGTGATTGGAGAAGGATCTGCCCAGCAGGTAAGATGTATTTAAACTACTGTAACGAGGACAAAAACAACTGTAAATGTTGTTTTTGTCCTGATAAAGTCTGTGTAGCACATTATGTTGTTGTCATGTTGCTGCCTTTGTACTTCCAGACTATAGGAAATTCTTTGCTTTGCTTTGAGGCAGTGGGGTCTTCATTGCCCGAGGCCACTGATGATTCTGTAAATGTCCAGAGCAAAAAGATTCAGAGCAAAGTTACACAGAGTTATGGGTTAAACATGCTTGTTGTGTGACTTCTAAAGCCATACAACAAGCATTTTTACTTTTGTTTGCTTGATATTATTAAGAGCCTGCAGAATAAAAACAGTTTATTCATATTGCAGCATATTATTTATGGGCTGTTCAAACTGGCATGTTTCTTGTTGAAGTCATGAGTATGTGTTATGGATTAAGCACTCTGTTAGAGCAGAGCCTTCAGAGACAGGGCTCACTGGAAAACATGAGGTCAGGAAAGACGTTGACAAAAGAAAAGGCTTTGGAGGCTGCTTATAATAAAACACTGACACAGCATTGGCCTCGTTTTAGGACAGAAAAACACAATATTCATCCACATCACCTCTTATCCTGTAACCTTATCAATACTTTTCCTCCTCTTGTGTATTATTCATGAAAATGTCCAATATGGTTATAATTACCTGAGCAAAGATGGTGCCTTTACCTGAGTGATCATGATCTACTGAAGGGTATATGTACTGTATGCATGTGAAGCTGACAGTAAAACACGTCAGAAATCCATGGATCCGTTCCTGCTTCCTTCATGGGACCAGATGTTTCCTGATCAGAGCGCAGCAGGAATGTTTGTCCATTAGTGAAACTGTGCCAGTCGTGTTCGCTTCATATCACGTAGCACTGACAGTCGGTTTTCATTAAGAGGGACCCCGGAGCCAAACCAACACAAGTTTTAAGGTGACTTTATGGTTGAAAAAAAAATTGTTAATGGTCTGAAATGACATAAACAAATAATTATAGACATGACATCCTTCTTAGTTTTTCAGTTTTTATCAATTAAGAAGTTAAGTTTGTAACATTTCATTGTCTCACACAGATTTCAAAGCCTGAATCACAGAAGACAGAGAGTCTTCCACACACACTGAATGACGCATCTGTGGCTGCTGCATCCCAGAGTGACTACTTCACTCAGCACAACTCACTCTTCAGCAAGGAAGTGCTGCAGGTAAAATGACGCACACTTGGTCAATATGAATAGGTTGTCATGGTCAGTCAGGGGGATGTGAATTCCAATGCGTCAATGTTCCCGGAGGAAACTGAGGGAATCAGCTGCTTCAACACACATGCCATAAAAACTAACAAAGAAAAATATCAGCAACAGATGACTAAAATTGTGGAGGCTTTTTTTCCGCTCCAGTTTTTGAAGATGTATGCAGATGGATTGGTTTTAAATTAAAATTGAATTATCCTGAAGTGAAACCACAATACAATAACCTCTCATCTCTGAAGTAAAAATGCAGAAGAATCTCAAATGGTATTTATCTCTGAAGCAGTTTAAATCAGAGTGGAAGCCGCCTGTCACATGACACTCCGGGGAAGAACAGACTACAGTATGTACTGGTTCTTATTTGCTACAGACAACTGTATGAGCTGTGTTCAACTCAGAGAGGGAGGGGTAACCACCACAAGTGAAGCAATTATTTAGGGATGAGGTCATTGTTTGGCTCCACTGCTTCACGCCTATGGCCCAGCGAGGCTCAGGCTCAACTGGATGTGTTATCTCATCGCTGTGTCCACCCTGTTGTCCAAGGACATTTTTCAGAGGGGTCAGATGAGGGGCTTTTTTGTCCAACTGTTGGCTTTGTCATCAGACATTCATTTGAGCAATTATGCAAGTGGCCTCTCATTTCCAGTAATAAGAGGCTCATTTTGGATATGGTAGCAGCAGGAAACACATGATGTATGTGCATGTTGAAAACAGCTCTGTAGCATGCCACTAATGTTAACAAGCTTTTGTAGCTCGTTTGCCTTTTAGTGGTCTTTTGCGCATCTGTTACTTTGGAAGAAAATGCCTTTTGTTTTGTTTTTTTAAACTTTATTTGAACATGTACTTTAAATAACCAGAAGATTCGGTTGACTGCTATTGCTGATGAAGATATGTTATTACAGCATTACATCACTGTGGAAGTGGAAGTGAGCTCTCAGGGGAGAGACTTTTAAGGGCCCCCGATGTTTAGAGCCGGGAAAGCAAAGTCAGAGACCGCATGGAGAAAGAAAGCATCGTCGTGGGCCAGCTGTCTCTGAGGCAGTTGTACAAAACATATTGTCTTTCATTCTCTTTCTGTGATAGAGAAAGCAGAGGAACGTCACACTCACAGGTTTCTCAAGATAACAGAGAGGCTGAAAATGTCATTTGCTAAACATAAAAAAAGATCTGTTATGCCCTACTGCACACTATACTGTTTTTTTTTATAGTTGAAAATATGTGTATTTGATGTTTGTCAAAATGAAAAGCAAACTCACCCACGAGGGTCACTAGTTTATTAAAGTTTTATATCTTCCATTTTTTCCTGTCAGACACAGATGCCTCGTAAAACTCAACAGCAGTGATACAATCTGAATTCATTAGCTGTCTATTCACAGTTACAGTAAGGTCTCACTATACATTTTGATAAACACACAATTGTTTGGGAGTGCAGAACAGAAGAAACATGGGAATCACAGGCTTCCTGTATGAGGTCATTATAATGCCATGGGAGCCAGTGTGAGGAGATAGGAGCAGGCTTGTTTAGTCAAGCTCTTTTCCTTCTGTTCAGCCCAGAAATGCCTCCGTTGCATTGGGAGGGGGTCATAAAGTTAATGACCTGTCTCTCTGAAAAGAAGTGACATCACCTTTTGATCTCAAGCGAGGCGTTGTTTAGAAGAGGTGTTTTATTGATTTGGCAGTTGTACTGTAAAGTCTATTTTTCATTACCAGTCATGCCAGGCAGGCAAAAAAAGCCTTGATGCATAGGCATATTTATGTGCTCAGCCCTTATTTGACATCGTGCATTGTACACAATGGCAACACTGTGAAAAATGAAGTCCTGTCTTTTATCAGTTCTGTGACTCACTCGTGTTCGGTGTGAGAAGTGGAAGAACCTGAGCTAATTTATTGGTTCATGTGATGATTGTGACTTGGGTGGGTCACCAACTTCCTCTCTGGGTTCCTTTGCAGAAAAAAAACATGTACTTTCCAACACTTTATTGCTTTGCTCACCTGATTTCTTCTCACCACAAAGAGTACAAATGCCAGAACTGGCAGCTCAGCTCGAAGTAGGTATGGAGACAGGAGGTGCCAAAAGAAACTTCTGCTCTGCATAACATGACGTTGGAGAACAAAAGCGCTGTTCTTGATGTGTCTGAGGCTCTGTGTTACTCAAGGAGGTCAAGTTCCATGTTGCCAAGAAATTGCGACCTCCTGCATTCACTCTACAAACCTCCTTCAATCCCAATTTTTGCTCAAATCAGATTTTTTATTATCATTTGCTCTAAAGTGAGCAAATCTGTCCACCATCACAGGAACCCAACACACATTTACACATTTCTGTATAAGTCATCTTGATCTACTTTTCTTCTTTTCCTTTTGGCTTTTCCCTTCAGGGGTCGCCACAGTTGCCTCTATCTAACCCTGTCTTCTGCATCCTCTTCTCTCACACCAACTACCTTCATGTCCTCTTTCACTACATCCCTAGACCTCCTCTTTGGTCTTCCTCTAGGCCTCCTGCCTGGTAGTTTAAAATTCAGCATCCTTCTACCAATATATTCACTATCTCTCCTCTGGACATGTCCAAACCATCTCAGTCTAGCCTCTGACTTTCTCTCCGAAACCTCTAACATGTGCTGTCCCTCTGATGTACTCATTCCTGATCCTATCCATCCTGAGGCCTCTACCGTACAGCTTGATTAAGCTAGCCGGGCTTCCTCTTACTTATCTGGCTTCACTTACCGAGACATCCGCCCTCCAGATTTTCGGTACCATAAAGCCGGCTATCAACTCACTAATTCAATCCAGGCATGTCCACTCTAGATCTGTGCGCACTCACATAAAAAGGGCGGAGTTTGCTGCATGTGACCAATCGCAAACATGCAACAAACCGGCTCAAGCCACATATTTCACAACGGAGGAGCAAACAATAATAATTAATAAATACGAGCAATACAAATCAATAATCCAGGCAAAAACACAACACAGTTGCAGCTGCCAAATGGGACAAGGATCGCTGGCACAAAATCGCCGACTGTGTCAATGCGGAAGTTAGTGCCATTATAATATTACTTCCCCACTATGACTGCACTTGTATATCTGACTACAGAAACATTTGTGTGTTCCATAAATGTATGTGTGTACGACATTTTTCGTTATGGCATGTGATTGTAGCCCCCGCGACTTCATGAATAGCTCTACATACTGTGTTCTTCCTGATGTTTTCGGCATCGCCAACAGAATACATAACAGTACCTATGAATGAATGAATCAATCCATGATTTGCTTAAACAAATAATTGATTAATGACCTTTTATCTGTGGCTTGCTTGTAACCCATCCAACGAGGGATTTAAGGACATCATAATAATTACAAACATCACTAAGAAATATATTAACTGTGGCAAAAAACCTCAGTGTAATAGACACTGACTGCGGGACTGTCAGCGCGTGGTTGCGGTGTGTTACATTACTGATGTAAGGCTCCAGCAGCTGACAGATGTAATGTAACCCCTCTCCCCAAAACCTGTTCCTTTCGTACAGTGATTGTTCAGGCAATTCGAACGGATTACAGCGATCTCTAAATATTCTCTCGCGCCTGAGCGCTCTTCGCACAAGCTGTGCACCAAGATCCACCGGGTTCTCAAAAAACGGACAGCCCATTTTCCAAGAGAACTGATTGGTCAGTAGGTGGGGCTGTTACACCTGCTGAGCTCTGATTGGTCAGTAGGTGGGGCTGTTATACCTGCTTAGCTCTTATCCTGAACTTATCCTGCTCCGGAGCAGGTTAGGTGTTCAGCATAGGTTACCACGACAACGTAGCCCGATAGAAAGTCAGCCACCTTTATGGTATTGAAAAGCCAGGGTTGAGCCTGAAGTTATCTCGCTAAGCCGTAATCCAGCTTTATGGTACAGGTCTCTGGTCACTCCCAGAGAGAACCTCAGCATCTTCATGTCTGCTACCTCCAGCTCTGTCTCCTGTCTTTTCCTCAGTCATACTTTCTCTAGCCCAAACACATTGCTGGTCTCACCACAGTTTTGTACACGTTTCCTTTTATTTTAGCTGAAACTCTTCTATCACACATCACACCTGACTCTTTTCTCCACACTTCTTCACCTCTTTTCCACACTCTCCATTGCTCTGCACCGTTGAGACTAAGTACTTAAAATCCTCCACCTTCTTGATCTCTTCTCCCTGTAACTTCACTCTTCCACTTGGGTCCCTCTCATTCACACACATGTACTCTGTCTTACTGCAACTAACCTTCATTCCTCTCCTGTCCAGGACAAACCTTCTCCTCTCTAGCTTCTCCCCCACCTGTTCCCTGCTCTCTCTACAGATCACAATGTCATCTGCAAACATCATAGTCCATGGAGATTCCTGTCTAACCTCGTCTGTCAGCCTGTCCATCACCATAGCAAACAAGAAGGGGCTCAGAGCTGATCGCTGATGCATTCCCACTACCACCTTGAACTCCTCTGTCACACCTACAGCACACCTCACCACTGTCTTACAGTCCTCATACATGTCCTGCACCACTCTAGCATACTTCTCTGCCACTCCAGACTTCCTCATACAATACCACAGTTCCTCTCTGGGGACCCTGTCATAAGCTTTTTCCAGATCTACGAAAACACATTGCTGCTCGCTCTGGCCTTGTCTGTACTTCTCTATCAACAACCTCAAAGCAAATTCTGCATCTGTAGTACTATCATCTTGATCTAAATATATTCAAAAGTGTCATATTAGTGAGTTTACTCATTGCATTCAAACCACTCCCATAGTGAATGCATATGTTAAATGCTGCTCTGGAAGGCAGTCTTGCATGTTGCACAGTCATGAATCGGATTGCGTATCGATCCTCCATTCAAATAACTCAAATCAATTTTGGAAAGATACATTTTTGTGTTCACTAAGGTCTGAAATAAAAAATGTGCTGGATGGGGCAAAAAATCAGAATCGAGTTAAAGTGGTAATGGAAGGTAACTTAAGACACCACTGAATACCACTTAGCTGTGACTACCATCACACAGTGACAGTGATGCACCCAAACCAACAGGGTGTGAACCATGCGTGTCAAGACTCTACAAAATAAATCTCCTGTATAATTATGATCACCATAGATGTAACTATGCTAAAGAAGTTCAAAAGTTTTAATTGGCTCCCTATAAACCTTATTTTCACCATGCATTGTATCCATCAATCTCCCAGAAATATGAGGGTTGGATGGAGTAACAGTAAGGATGCCAAATTTCCAGCTTGCTTTCACATAATGCATGTCTTTAATATTGTTGTGTGTCTGTTCCCGACCAAGGCAGAGGCATGGATTAAAAGCAAGCTGCAGGATTTGAAGGATGACTACAATTTTCACCGGTGCCCCGTGCAAGACTGGGAGGAGGCTTCACAGACACTGCAGAGGGATCTCAAAGACTTTGAGAACACCCTGATTCAACTCAACCAGGTACCAAAGTGATCAGCCAGACAATACATCACATGAATCCACATACTGTACGCAATAGCTGACTTCTTTTCACGGTAAAGGAGATCTGAATACAAACATTACTGCTGTTGGTGCTAACAGAGTTTGTCAGATGGCGAAACACATAACATAATGGCCTCAAAGGTATTCACAAACACCAGAGAGAAAAGCAGACCCTCAGTGTTCCAGACAGTTCTGTCAGGACAATTTATGCTCCACCCTCAGGAAAAATGTTTGGAATTGGTACACGTCTGATAATTAACCTCCCCTGACACTCAGACAGCTCAGGAAGCAAAGCCAGCAGACTTTTCACTGCGTTATTCACAGAATTAATGGCAGTTAATTCTGTTGTCTAATATGCACAATGGCTGTGCATATTTGACAGCCATTGTTGGCCATTGTTATATGTATACATGTATACATGTATGCCTGTATCATCTGTGCTCTACCCAAACTGAACAATGATTTCATGTTCCTTTTGCTTTCAAAAGATGGGTGAGGTATTGATTTGCAAGCTGAACCCCACCTCTGATCTTGTGAAGAAACAGCTCAGCCAGCTCAGGGACCAATGGCAGACCCTTAAACAGATGGCTGCAAATCAGACAAGGATTCTGGGTGGAGTTAAGAACCTGCAGGAGTTCAACAAGAAGGTGGACAAGCTGGAGGCGTGGATAAAAGAGAAGGTGACGAAGCATTCCTCGTGCTTTCTGTCGCTGTGCACAGGAGGAAGGAGTTTCAGTTTCAGACCTAACTTTTTCAATCCGTCTTTTCATTCATCATATCAGTTGTTTTTCACGACAGTATTGGATTGTACTTTATTCAAAAGAAAACATTTTACTCTTCCAAATGTAAAGCAGGAAGAAATAAGAAATGATCACATGGATATTACAATTTCCAGACATTTTCGTCTAAATCTTGCATGTCAATCCTCATCTCTATAAATTTCTTCCCCTCTTTTATCCATTTGTCTAAAAAGTCACCTATCTTTTTGACTATAAAATTTACAGCAATTAACACACAGCAGTTGACCATGGGGCAAGAGTGAATAGACAGACAGATCTAATCAACAGCTGTCAAGCTAATTGGAACAGATATAAGCAGTTGCAGAAAATGATCTTGGTACCCTGAGGACATTCTGTGTATGTGTATACTCACCGCTGTAAAACATCTGCCTGTCATTATCAAAAAGGAATTTCAGGCCAATGTTTATCTCTGTTCATGTCCATGTCTTGCACATGGGAGCTGGTGATTGATAACGGACATGTGGGAATATAAAGAAGGATGTTGCTTCTGAAGTCTGTAAAAACTTCATCTTGAGAGGAGCTGGTATTCGCCATTTACGTCCACTCATGCTTTATCTTACATTAGTACAGTATCAAGTTTCACAGGCGGCTATTTCTGTTCAGCATCTACGTAGGGCCAATCCGGCTGCCTTTCAGAAGAAACAATGGTGGGGTTCTGAGTAAATGGTGGCTATAAATACTGCCCTGTCTGTGCCAGCAGGAAGAAGAGCAGTCTCTGGTGAACGTCCTGGAGGAAAATGTTGACAAAATGCAGCTGACCAGAAGAATTTTAGATTTTAAACAGGTAATATAAATGCTAAACAACATTCATGAGGTAAAATTATACACATTCCAATAGAATAATAGTTTACATTACAATTTTGAAGCACTTTCACAGTCATTTTTCTTTTGCCGGTTGTAATTTTTCTCCCAGGGTGTATAATAAAGACAGATGAGGTCACGTTTGGACTGTATTCCTCTGTTTCACTACAGGATGAGCAGCTCTACAGGAACCTTCACGAGGAGATCAACCACTTGGCCCTGAAACTGGAGAAACAAGGAAAGACAGATGGGAAAAACATCTCCAGCAGGCGGAAACACATTAATAAAATGTACACATTGTTCCTTAAGTTTGTGCTGCATGAAATATCTTCTATTTAGACAAATCAAAGACTTACAAACATCTACTGTGTGCAGGTGGCTGAGGGTCCAGACTCGTCTGAAAAACTGCCATGAAAATCTTCAGCTGGCACTAGAGGTGTCCTCGTTTTACCAGCAGGCGGATAATACATTGTTTGCTATTAAAAATGTGGTACATTCGCCTCGGTGGCTTTATTGATTATTTTCTTATAGAGTTGAGATCCATATTTTCCTCACATTTACTGATAAGCATCTTCTCTTCCAGAAGAAGGGTATAGCTGAATCCAAGGAGATGGAAAGCTTTGAAGATAGAGAAATACGTGACATTGCCGGCCAAGTAATGGTAGGAATACTCTTTAAGCCCAAATTTGAGACTTCTTTGTGTGGATTAACAAATATTAATCTAATTAAAGAAAAAATAGATGTGGCATTCCCCAAGGGCCCATACTTGGCCCACTTCTATTCAACATCTGCCCCCTGCTGTTAGATAATGTAATATCTGAGCATGCTGTGTAATGTGATCTGCATACCTGTAGAAAGGTATGCAGTTCTCGACAACACAAAAAAGTAGAGCACATGACACCAACCCTTAAGTCTCTGGCTTCCTGTGTCAAATTATAAATTATGAAATCCTACCTCTGGTCTATAAATGGCCGTGGGTCAACGTGATTCATAGATTAAGGAGCAAGCAAGGCATCAACAGTGTTCATTAGTGTTTCCACAATAAGAATCAAGGCAGAGGAAAAGGTTTATATTCCTCAACTGTAGGACAAAATGTATTAGCTCTGCTCAAACTGTGAGGTCATTTAAATCAGGCTTGAAAACACAATCGTTTTTACTGAACTAGTTTTTACATCATTTATCTCATTCGGTTTGTTCATCTCTGAATTTTGTTCCTATGACATTTTATCTGTATTCCTGTATCTTGTTTCAATAATCTCTGCTGCTCTTTATGAACAAATGTTTTTTTTAAATGTTTTTAATGTTGTACTAATTCTACTCCTTCAAACAACTTTGAACTGCTTTGTGTTTAAATTATGCTTCATAGATAAACCTGCTTGCCATGCCTGAAGCAGCGCTGCTCGATCAGATCCTGAAGCCTTGTGTCTAACCTAGCAGCCTGTGTGTGTGTGTGTGTGTGTGTGTGTGTGTGTGTGTGTGTGTGTGTGTGTGTGTGTGTGTGTGTGTGTGTGTGTGTGTGTGTGTGTGTGTGTGTGTGTGTGTGTGTGTGTGTGTGTGTGTGTGTGTGTGTGTGTGTGTGTGTGTGTGTGTGTGTTTGTGTGTGTGTGAGTTAGATGCTGGATGTGAGCGTGTCGCAGCTGTCTAATCTCCATCCTGCCCTGTCTGCCGGCATCACACAAAAGCAGAGTGAGGTGAAGGACTGCTGGGCACTTCTTCAGAAGGTTTTCAGGTACACTATGACAGCAGGCTACGGATATAACTGATGGCCATTTCACCAAATGATCGGTTTCCCTATAGGTGTTGACAGTCTGTATTGGCAAAAACATGAATGAATAGGTGGAAATATTGATTAACCATGTTTACCTTGAGTTTGATTCAATGCAGCAAAGTCCTCTGTGGAACAACTATCACCACCACTAGAGGTTCACTGACCCCAAGCTTTCTTCCATTTTCTGCGCTGCTTGAAAATTACACACATATTTGAATACTGTACAAAGAAATACAGATTTTCTGTGTTTTACCAATTTATTCTATTGAAATCCATCCATCCATCCATCCATCCATTCTCTTCCGCTTATCCGGGGTCGGGTCGCGGGGGCAGCAGCTTAAGCGGGGAAGCCCAGACTTCCCTCTCCCTAGCCACTTCGTCCAGCTCCTCCGGGAGAATCCCAAGACGTTCCCAGGCCAGCCGGGAGACATAGTCTCTCCAGCGTGTCCTGGGTCGTCCCCGGGGCCTCCTCCCGGTAGGACGTGCCCGGAACACCTCACCAGGGAGGCGTCCAGGAGGCATCCTGACCAGATGCCCGAGCCACCTCATCTGGCTCCTCTCAATGCGGAGGAGCAGCGGCTCGACTCTGAGTCCCTCCCAGATGACCGAACTTCTCACCCTATCTCGAAATCCTTCCGCATAAATAATCCGCTATATCTAGGAAAAACATTTTTACAGGAATATTGTTTTTGTATTTGTAAATGCCAGTTCTTGCTTCTTCAATAGCTAAGAATAAGAATACAGAATTGTATATTACTGGACTTTTTTTTTGTGACTATTTTAAGTAAATTATATTTATATATTTAATGACTGTTGTCATATTTCAAGGATAAGAGGGGGGAAAAAACAAAAAATGATATACTGATTGTAATAGACAGACTATGGAATTCAGCGTATCTGGCGAATAGTTTCTTTGCTATCTTTGTGTATAAATATTGAAGATTTTCCATTTTTCTAATAAAAAATACAGTCTCTCCAACATCTCCTGCTTTCCAAGCATTTCTCAGACTAGGAGCCTCTCATGTCAACAGGCCATCTTTGAAGCCAAATGTTACATCACCTCCTCTGTCTTCAGAGATGTGTTTCATAGCAATTTAAAGCAACACAAACTCTGTTAGAAACAGTTTAGAGCCATAATTGGAGCTCATGGCTCAGCTGTCAGCAGCACAGTAACTCCTGCTTTGCTCCCCCTCCAGGACTGACAGGACCACACTTTCTCCCACTGGCTCCATTTTCACCCGGGAAGATGCTGAACTCCTGACGCTAGCCCGAGCGCCCCAGTGCAACGTGAGAACAGAGACACAACAGATCATGGGAAAGGAGGTGAAGGAGGAGCAGAACCGCCTGAAAGGCTCTGTGGTAAGTTGATTCAGTATTTGATTCTGTTGCTGGAGAAACAACACTGTGGTTCTCAACCGAGTGGGAAGATGAGCGTAGCCTCTTCCTGTCTTACAACCTCTGTGGCCGCTCAAAGTGACGCATTTTGTCCTTTGGTTTGGAGAATGCCTTGTTTACAATTTAAGCAGGCTTTTCCGAAATAATAGTATTTTTGGAGCTGGTGCTGTAAAGCAATGGCTCCTCGTCTTAACACCATCACATTGCTGGATTTCTATCTTACCAGCTAATTAAATGGCATTTATTAACAGCATCTGATGTCCCATTTATCAGAAATGCCTTTATAATGTCAGTGGAAACTTGTTTCAGCTGGGCTGTTTACACACCAAAAACATTCCTAGGGCCTGAAATGCAAACTTTAGATAATGGGTTTCATAGTGTTACTTTGGAAAAAGACCGCAAAGAACAAACCTTCTTAGTTATTCACCAAAATGCTTTAATGTAAACAGATCTTAAAAGTCAAACATTAGAGTTGTAGGAAGAGCAATAAATAACTTTGCCCCAGTTTTTCCTGCCAGTCAACTCACAAGAACCCCAGTCTGAAAAGGTGACATGAACATCATCATGTAGGTGTCACAGGTACAACCTTTAGAGGTGTTATTTACCCTGGCACTAGAATTCACAAAGTTTCCACAAAAAGTGTCAGTCTGTGATTGTATAACAAGGGCTGATCCTTTACCGGAGAAAATAAGAGAACATTTCAAATCATTTAACAACCAGGCAGTCATTGGATTAGTTGCGCATGACCAGATGGTCTATAGGTCAGTCTAAGTGGATGATTGGTGAAGCTTTTAGACTCCCTAGACAGGTCACTTGGAGGCCTACCGGCAATTTAATGATCAGATAGGTCTTCATGCAGTATAAAACTATATGGAAACACTAATAACATCTCCTGGAAGAGGAGGTATCCTGAAACGTAAGTGTGTGGTATGTTTAAAAGCAATAATTATGAGTATATGTAGTGTTATGTTTCACGGTAAATATTACCTACATGAATGCACAGTGACTATTTGAGTTTGGCCCTTTGCAATGCTCCTCCTCATGTTGGCCTTGTGTTCTAAGAAGAATACCAAGATGCTCGAAGATAAGAACTTCAGTCTTCCTTTCTGGTTGCACTTATTTCCATGCCCATGTTTGTACCCTCTTACTAGTCATGTGAGACATCACCTGTGACAACAACCAACTCGGTGTCAGTTCTTTACCTTAATAGACTCTGAGCTCGTTCCTATGAGTAAGCACTTTCATTGCAGTTTGTCGCAATTTTTGCAGGAGAAGTTCGTTGCCATGTCTGTGGGAAATCCGCTCCTAACCTTTTATTAAATGATTGATAAGACACTCAAAAACCTTGAAGACCAAGGTCAAACTCAGTGCTGTGCTCAACCACAAGTTGAACAGAAGAGGTAATTTGTCACGTAGCCTCGCTTTTAGCTTCCAGGTGCACAGCATTAATTAAAGCTTTTGAACAGTGTGAGATGCAGCTGCACAGGTCTGCAGGTTGATGGTGACACCGAGGCATCTGCAAATGGGCTGCTGTTGGACACTACACACAGAGTATCCCCAGACACACACATGCTAACACTTTCTTTCTAATGGTCGTTCAATTTTTGTTGTAATCTGACATGAACAAAGGTAACTCTCCAAGTTTGGAGACTCTGTTTGTTTGTGTACATGCATTATAATGTAAATGTCTTTGTAAGCAGGGTTATGGCCTCTTGTTGCTGGAGGCAAACATATAGTTGGTTTCTCAGCCTAATTGTTGCCAGATGCTGTGGCTGCACACCAGATGGATATAGTGCTACGTTTTTGGCTGACATCATTTCATAGCACACTGCATAACACAGGAAGAGCACAAAGACAAAAATTAGATAAGAATCAACAGCACCCATTGAAAGACATGTATGCTGAATGTCTAAAATGTAAAATATCATTGAATATGACATCGGGTGTGGCCGACAACATATTATTTTTCATATAGAAGAGTGTAATTTTGATCACAAGGACAGAAACAAAAATGTGGAGAGGAGAAGTCAAGGATGCTTGTCATCCCCTTCAAGAGAATCTTAGTTGTTTGTTAGTTCTACAGCTTTAGCATATGAATGGGCCAATAATTTACCTCTATGAAACTCAGACTGACCTATAAAATGAGTGGCGTGTTAAATCACAGTAAACCCCATCCAGTTTACTCGATCACTTGTATTATTTTGAAGGCAACACTTTTCCAACTCTCTGACTCAATTCTTCAAAATGCAAAAGCCAGAAAATGGTGTGGTTAAATAAGGGCAACTCCATAAAATACTATTAATAATGGGTGTTCAGTGTTTTTCAGCTGTCGTGTAAAATCAGCATTTTTAAATGTTTTTGACATAAAAGCATTAGCAGATTTGTGCTTGCCTTGTTAATAGTTGCACAGTCTTCATGTGTGCCAGCAGTGGTTTTCCTGGCATTAAAACACTATCTTATAATGATAATTATTATATTATTACTTAATTCTTACACATATACAAAAAAAACTACAGGTATATTTTTTAATTCACTGCTTGTTCTTTGATGACCTGTTTGTTATTTAATTTTCCACCTTTTCAGTCTGCACAGGAAAAAAAAACATTAAAACTATGTAATCGTGTTTTATATGTACTAAAATGCTACTTTCAACCTGCTTTCTCTGTTAATTTAATGATTTATGTTTTCATATTTATACAAACTAGTTTTGGTAAGAAAAGCAATATTTATTTATGTGCCACATTTTAAAACCTCCATTGAAATAAAAAGAACACTGAACATTTGAATCTCAGAAACAGCTAAACTTGATTCTCTTTCCATGAAATGACTGCCATCAGTTGTGAAATGTGACAGGAAGGAACTAAAAATCCACAAGGAAGTCACATGATTATGATTTCAACCTGCTTTCTCTTACCATTTGTACATGCATGTTGGATTCTGACTTCTTTTGGTGCACAGCAAAAAAACTGAGGGTTTTTTCCAAGTCCAGATACTGCGACTGTCCTGCATACAGTTGCTTACATCTTTAACGTATTGCTGCATATAAATGAGGCGTATCATTGTCATCACTCTGCTGTTCGGTTTGCTAAAAACCTATACTTGGTTCTAAATAGAGGATGACACAGGGAATTTGTGACCAAAACTGAGCACACGCTGCTGCCATTTAATGGGAGTTGAGGATAGTGGATTGGTACAACTTGCAATGGGTCTCTTTAGTCACCATAGTGGTGTAGCAAATGTTGGCAGCCTTGTTAGACTTATTATGTCTATTCAAAAAGCCATTATGATGCATTAAACTGTTGCAGCCATTTCTAGTATTTTTTTTACCGATGCGGTCAAACAGGAACAGCTTGCAACTCTAGCATGGTCTGCATTATTCCACTGAATACAGCCAATGTTTTCAAGAACGCATGCTATATGTCATTTGCAATGTAGACTCTGGGCAGCTGTCCATATTGTCCAACAACGCTGTTAGATTCACATTAACTGTGAGTTACAGCAACGCCTCGTTGTCTAGTGACTGTTCAGTGCATACAAACCTCCATTTGAGATGTTTATGCATCCAGTCAACATTTATTCGGTAGGTGGCAGAAAAATCAGCATATTACAGTGCGCCCCCGTTCTTTGCAGTTAATGCATTCCAGGAACCACACTCGATTAATGAATCACGCAATAGAGATAGATAGATAGATAGATAGATAGATAGATAGATAGATAGATAGATAGATAGGTAGGTAGGTAGGTAGGTAGGTAGGTAGGTAGGTAGGTAGGTAGGTAGGTAGGTAGGTAGGTAGGTAGGTAGGTAGGTAGGTAGGTAGGTAGGTAGATAGATAGATAGATAGATAGATAGATAGATAGATAGATAGATAGATAGATAGATAGATAGATAGATAGATAGATAGATAGATAGATAGATAGATAGATAGATAGATAGATAGATAGATACTTTAATAATCCCGGGGGAAATTGCACATATCCACTGCTCAGCCAAACACCAGGAAAAAACAAAAACAAAACAGAACATACCACAAGACATACACAACACTAACAGACACATGTAGCATTAACAGTACATATACTAAAAAAAATTAAAATAAAAATATAAACAGTATATAAAATTAAAATATAAACAGTATAAAATTAAATTAAATCCATTTAACCGCGTGCTGACCTTGCCACCTCCCCCCCACTCCTCCTGAGAGAGTCATTGTACCCCCTGATGGCAAGGGGCACGAAGGAGGACCTCAGCCTCTCTGTGGAGGTGCTGTGTGACAGCAGTCTGTCACTGAAGGTGCTCCTCTGCTGGGAGAAGGTGGTGTGCACAATAGCGTATGACAGCACGCTGGAGAATATGGACTGATAGAATATGAGAAGGAGCTTAGGACAGATGTTGAAGGAGGCCAGCCTCCTCAGGAAGTACATCCTGCTCTGCCCCTTCTTGTACACACAGTCCGAGTTGAGTGACCAGTCCAGTCTGCTGTCTAGCTGCAGTCCCAGGTACTTATAGTTTCCTACCACCTCCACCTCACTGCCCTCGATGATCACTGGTTGTGGAGATGGAGGTGCCCGCCGGAAATCCAGCACCATCTCCTTCGTCATGGAGACGTTGAGCTGAAGCTGGTTCTGTTGGCACCGCTCCACGAAGTCAGCCACCAATGCCCTGTACTCTCCCTCATCACCCTCCCAGAAACATGCCACAATCGCAGTGTCATCGGAGTACTTCTGTACGTGGCATGTATCCGAGTTGTGCTTGAAGTCCTATGTGTAGAGGGTGAAGAGAATGGGGGAGAGCACGGTCCCCTGTGGCGCCCCCGTGCTGCTGGTCACCATAGAAGAAAAACAGTCCCCGATACGGACGTACTGGGGTCTGTCCGTTAGGTAGTCCGTTATCCAGCTCATGAGGTAGGGGTCCACAGCCATGGCCGGGACTGGATGGTGTTGAAGGCGCTCGAAAAGTCAAAGAAGAGCACCCTGACGGCACAGCCCCCGGTGTCCAGGTAGAAGAGCACATGGTGGAGGAGGTACAAGTAAGCGTCGTCAACCCAAACCTTGGCCCGATAGGCGAAATGGAGAGGGTCCATAGCACCCTGCACCTGTGGACACATGAGCTCCAGGACCAGTCGCTCTAGGGTCTTCTTTATGTGGGAGGTAAGAGCGACCAGTCGGTGGTCGTTGAGCTCAGTAGGGCGTCTTTTCTTGGGCACCGGGACGATGCAGGAGGTCTTCCACAGTGACGGGACCCTCCCCAGCCGCAGACTGAGGTTGAACAATCGCTGCAGGGGTCCCCTTGTTCCGAAGCACAGGCTTGGAGGAGTCTTGGGGAGATCTTATCCGGTCCAGCCGCCTTATAGGGACGGAGCCTCCGCAGCATTGTCATCACCAGGTCTGCAGTGATGACGGTCTCGGTCGTGGTGGGAGCAGGAAGTCGTGGCAAGGTTGGAAGTCCTGTGGTTGAGGTGGGGCCGTTGAGCTTCGCAGCTCTTGGAGTGGGCTCGGGAGAAGTGGCAGGGGCAGGGGTGGAAGGAGAAGTGGCAGGGGTGGAAGGAGAGGAAGCACAGGAGGAGGGAGCATCAGTGGAGCAGTCTGCAGGGCCGGGAGAGGCCTGGGACGAGGAGCCGGGAGTGGTGGGGGAGCTGAACCGATTGAAAAAGCTGTTTAGTTCATTCGCTTGTTCACTGTTCCCCTCCACAGTGCTGCGCCCTTTCCCGTGTCCGGTGATGGTTCTCATCCCATTCCAGACCTCACACACCTGGTTGTGCCCCAGCTGCTTCTCCAGCTTCCTCCCGTATGCCTCCTTGGCCTTCCTCAGGCAGAGTCTCACTTCCTGCTGGGCCTTCTTCATCTCCTCCTCATTCTTGCTCCTGAACGCCCGCTTCTTTCTGTTCAGGACAGCCTGTGTTAACCAGGGTTTGTTGTTGGGGTAACACTTGACTGTCCTGATAGGGGCCACTGTGTCCACACAGAAGTTCATTTAATCTGTAAAACACTGAGCAGCCCCCTCAATGTCCTCCCGATGTGAGCCCACGATGACATCCCAGTTGGTGGTCTGTAAACAGTCCCTCAGCTTTTCCTCTGCTTCCGGGGACCACCTCCTGACCTGTCGTGTTGTTGCTGGCAGCCATTTCACCAGCGGGATGTAGGTGGGCTGTAGGTACACTAGGTTGTGGTCTGATTTACCTAGTGGAGGGAGGGGGGTGGCGGTGTATGCCTCCTTAGCATTAGTGTAGAACAGATCGATAGTTCTGTTCTTCCGTGTGGGACAGTCTACACACTGGACCATTGCGGGGAGAGATGAGTCCAAGGTGACGTGATTAAAGTTACCATAGCGACAAACTATTTATCTTTTTATTTATTATTTAAAGTTTATGACCTCCTCATACTGATATTAAACCACCTTTTATCTGTATTACCTGTTCCCACACTCATATAGATGGTTTAAAGCATCTTTGTGTCTCACGTAAGTCCGAGACTCATGGAACCCAGCGCACTTCCGAAAGTCGTCAGCCATAGAATGCACGTACAGTATCACGTGACTGCCAACCAAATATCTGCAATAAGTTGAAGTCGCGAGCTTTGATGCGCGAATGCACGAGGGCACACTGTACTCACAAGTCATGTCACTGATCTTCTGGATTTTCCAACTAAGGTTTTCACGCTTTTGTCCAAAGAGTACTGTTGACTGTGGGATTGGTAGAAGATCACCCAGCAACCAACATGAGGAGCAGCAGCCACTGACCTATGCTTCTCCACCAGTGAGAGATGGCCCTGCCTGTGTGAATGATGTCATAGTCAGACGTCAGTGGAAGGAAGAAAGGTGACATTTCATTTCAACCTGGCTTTTCCCTTCCTGGCTCTCTCCCTCTTTGACTTACGTAATGAGGGCTCTTTATGTAAGCCATAATTGGAGTCACATGTCTGTGTTTTCTTTGCAGCAGGAAGACCGTAGCAGAGTCCAAGCTTACCACTGCCCCGCGAGGCCACCCACAGCTCCACGTGCAGCTTCAGAGGTTCACCGTGTCTGCAGACAAGGTGACTGACCCCTGCCAGATACACCACAAATGACCTTCATCTGGGTGTGACAGTTAACAAAAAAAGGGTTCATACTGAGTAAAATCCTGCTCAACATTTGGTTTCTACAAAATGTCATGTCAGCACTGCAGTTTGTTTCACAGACACACCCTTTTCTTTCAAACAGACAGACATTATGTCACATTTTTAAATGAGACAAAGTTGCCATGCGTTCAAGTGTTACTCAGTACCGACTGCTGCCTTACCCTTGTCTCATTTCAAGTAATTGCTTACATTATTTTGGAACATGGGGTTTGGATGGGAACCATAACCGGGATGACAGTCACTAGGATTATCGTGGCTCTTGACGTCTAAATATCACCTCTCTTGTTCTGCCTTCAGATATCCTGATTTTAACATCTGTTTCCCTATTTGCTCTTTCGGTCATGTCAGACTTTGTCCTGGCTGAAGGACAATGTGTCTGTGGCCACACAGGTATGTTCAATAGCCAACTTTGAGGGACTGGAGGCAGCCAAGAGGTGTCAGCATGGTCTGGAACAAGAGATCCTCACCAACAGGGCCAGGATAGAGGTGGTCAAAAGAGTAAGGCCCTTTCGTGCTTACAATTTCTCCTGAAATAGAAGCACTGGATGAGTACGAATGTCCTTGACTTAGGAAAACCAGCTTGGTTTGATTGAATGACAAGCTGACATTTTAACTCAGACAGATTTGGATACTTACAGCATCCCATTAGGTGCTCCTTTACCAAATATTCATCAAATGCCGTAACTAGTTTAACACTGTCTTCAGGAAGGCCACGGGTTGGTCCATGCACGGCACCCAGGTAGCGACAAGATCGAAGAGTTCCTCGGCCAGCTGGAGGTCCTGTGGGAAGAATTACGAAGACGGCATCAGAGGAACGCTGTGTTTCTGCAGGCCTCAGAGCAGCTGGGATTTAGGGTAGGATTGATCAAATATCCTACAGTGGGCATGTTTGAGTCAGTGTTACGTCTGAATTTCTACGTTTATGCTTTTATGTTTGGGATGGATGATTCCGGGTCTGTTCTCTTATTGTTAGAAACTTAATTCTTTGCTGTTTACATATACATACAGTATATATACAACAAATTTTGAGGAGGTTTATCCAAGGGACATTAATTATGTTGCTATGTCATTTGATTATGGATAGAAAAGGCTGCAAATCCAACCACATGATTAATTAGGAAAGCATGAACATTTTATAACAAAAGATGCATGTCAGAGCATGGCTTACTCCCATGACGTAAACCTTTTATTGTCTGCTTTATAAAATACATCACCTCTTTTTCCTAGTGTGAGTCCTGTTTTTGCTCTGCATTAATCACAGCAGCAAACCCTCTCCATCATTAGTCTCTCCACTTCCCTACTGCATAGGTTGTAAAAGTGCTTCAGACCCTGGGCAGTCTGGAGGCCTGGCTGGAGTCCGTGGAGCTTTCCATGAAGGAATCTGCTTTCACCGGTGACCCTCAAACAATGAGTGTAGCTGAGAGGGAGAGTTGCCTTTTGGAGAAAGAGGTGGCAGAACGTCGGACGGAGCTCAACACTCTAAGGCAAGAGGTGGACCACCTCCACAGCCACAGTCACCCCCACACGGGAGACCTTCCAACACGAATGGAGGAGGTGGAAAGAAAGTGAGTTTTCAGAAGAGGACAGAGAGGTCAGGAGTGATGTCCGTCATCATGAAATGCTTACTTCGTTGATGTGAACTGTCGGAATCTGGTCAGCAAATGAAGTTAGATTTCTGATAATGTTTCCAAGAGGTCACGGGGTTGCCATGACTTCAGTCCAACATGGAAGAGTTTATTCATAAAACCTCCAGTTTGCATTGACTGCAGGTAAACAATTTTACCCCACAAACCACAAAAGCATTAGACCACAGATCTCGCAGTTCCTTTTTTCCCCAACAAAGGGTCCAATTTGTTCATCTGTGATTCATGCATCACATAGCAAGGTCTTCTCCACAGGCCTGACATTCACCCGCAGCTTGTCAGTGAATCACAGTCACCTATTCCATGTTTGCTAGATGGCATCTCTGCTATTGGTTGGCCCTTGAAAAGCAGATTGTTGCCACAGACTCTCAGTAGACCTTATGGTGTTGGTGGCTCCACTGTGTTTGTAGATGTAGATTCATACCTGTAGGTTCAGAACACAAAGTTCTCCAAATCAAACAAAGAAATGGAAATGGCTCAGGATGAGTGTATCCAGAGTGGGGGTGTTAGGATGGAGACTTATTCGGTGTGAGGTGGAGCCTGTCAGTAAGCAGCTGTAGGACAGGTGGAGTGATGTCATTATTTAAAAGTGCACACAAGCAACTGAAGACTCATCGGTTCTGGAAAAAAAAAACAGTTTGAAATTGCTCCCATTACTGTCTTGAATATAAACTCTGCACCCCCATGGCCAGAGGTGCAGGACATGTTGATGTGACACATGACATGTGATTACATAAACAGAATGGTGACACACACTCAGTTCACCGTTTGTGGTGTCTGTCATTTGGTTCTGATGGAGGATGTAGGCAGAGAAAGGGGCAGCTGCTTGAAACTTTCCTGTGTGTGTGTGTGTGTGTGTGTGTGTGTGTGTGTGTGTGTGTGTGTGTGTGTGTGTGTGTGTGTGTGTGTGTGTGTGTGTGTGTGTGTGTGTGTGTGTGTGTGTGTGTGTGTTCCTAAGGTATCATCGAGTCCAGAATGCCCTCACCCAGCAGAACTCAGAGCTGGAGGACACACGAATGCTCACCGAGTTCCTGGAGCGTGTGGAGCTGGAGGAGAGCCAGGAGCTCAGTGATGGTCAGTTCAGTCTGGGACAGGTAAGAAGCAGTGCACAAAAGGCATCATTGCACAAAATATAGATGTGTTTCATAAATATTTGGTTTTATTTCAAGATAGTGAACTCAAAAGCATAATGTAGCAGCAAGAGGACACAAGCCAGTGTCTTATTGTGCTGGTCCCAAGCCTGCACAAATACAGAGGGTTGTGTCAAGAAGGGCATCCAACGTAAAACTTTTGCCAAATCAAACATGCCAAACCAAAGCCAGACAAATTCTGCTTGTTTAGTTTTTTGCTTGTGGATGGGAGACAGAGGGGCAGTGGCTTGAAACTAGTAGGTAAATATGGAGATAAAGTCAGAGAGGCCAGACTAAGATGATTTTCACATGCCCAGAGGAGAGATCAGAATCAGAGAATCAGAGTCTTTATTTGTCATGCTGACACACGTTTACATATGACAGTACGAAATATGTCTCTGAAGGTCCCAGTAAGCCCGGTCGATAAATAAGATAAATAAGATAAGTTAAGTAAAGATAGGTTAAAAATGTAAGATAAATAAGAGAACAGAGAAAAGTTAAGAATGCTAGATATATAAAGTGTAAAGTGTAAATTGAAAAGTGTCTGAAGAGCAAAATATATTTACAGTGTTGCAGCTTAAGTATGTGGGTGCTCCATCTATTGCACCTGATGAAGCACCATATTGCAGCAAATCCCCGTATATCTGTGGTGACACCCGGGGCATCGTGAGGGTGACTACAGAGCACCACAGGAGTTCAGATGTCTAACAGCCTCTGGGAAGAAGCTGTTCCTCCGCCTGGTGGTCCTGCTCCGGATGCTCCGTAGTCTCCTGCCTGAGGGGAGGGGTTGAAACAGACAGTGTGCTGGGTGGGTGGGGTCTCTCATGATGTGGGTGGCCCTCC